>NC_083294.1:27809725-28110214 GCF_963506605.1 Zootoca vivipara
AGCAATTTCCCCTAGTATGTCATTTTTATTAATATATGCATTGTTATGCAAACTCTAATATAAACATTTTTGTAAACATTACTTGGCTAGCTACCTGCATTGCAAAATTCAGAGAAGCAAAAATGTTGACATTTTAGCTTGCGTATTGTTTCAGAAAGGGTGGATTAGATAGAACTGAACTGAAATTCTCCCCCATCCCTATTTATGAAACATAAAATGAACAACAAATACTGTATAATAACACCCCCAATACATATTTGGAACAATTATACATAATAACAATGTCATTAGATAAATGCAAAAAGAGAACCACAAATCCATGTAACGTATAAGATGATACAAATAAATTAATCTAATTTAACAGCCTGAACTAAACAGGATAGTAAATAATGCTTAGCACTGTTTTTGCAAATACAGTGATTAGGACTACCTCAAGAAATGCCTTCTCTCTCCTTTATGGAACTGTCCCAGAGCTTAGATGGGCTTCAGAGAACCTGCCCATAGTCCCATTATAGTTACTGATGGTTGATGTGCAGCTCACTGCAAGAACGCATACCTTGCATTAAAAGGTCCCAGGTTCAATCCCCAGCACCTCCAATTAGGGCTGGGAAAGATTCCTGCCTGAAACTATGAAGAGCCACGGGCACTCAGTGTAGACAATACTATACCTATGCATTAGCACATCCATATTTCATTAAAAAGCAAAAAACCTGTGTCCTTTTTCATCTTCACTCTTTTGTGTGTGTGTGGGGGGGGTGTTCAGGTGAGCCACAATTAAATGCCACACTGGTACATTTGCAGGAGTGTCTTGAAGGAAACAAAAATCAAAACAATAATGTTTTATATATTATTCCATGGATCAGTAGAGGGAAACCTTTGACCCTTCAGACATTGCTGAACTACAACTCATGAGCCTTAGCAAACATGCCAAAGCAAGAGTTTATTGAGTTGTAATTCAGGAACATCTGGGGGGAGCAATGGTTCCCCACTCTTCCTATAGTTTCCTTCTACCTTGTGGTGTCAAGTTAAATTGAAGCCTCCCATGTACCTGATGAACTCCCCTTTCCTTTCCAGTCTGTCTGTGGCCACAAAAGTGGGATTTATTAAGCATGTTGTTGGACATCTATAGCTTTGGGCCACATGTTGTACAATCCCGGTGTAGGGACACATTCAGCAGTGTAAGAGCGACAGCAGACCAGCAGCAAAACTCTAAAGCTAGCCTCCTAATTCTGTCGGTAATTGCAATGCCTGTTGCATATTAGAGCTGAGCAATGGATTTAGCCAAATCCTGAAACAAATCAGGCTGATTTGAGGGGATCTGGGCGGTAGCAATCTGGGGTTGTCAGGGCAGGGAGTTAGATGAGAAGGCTGCAGGCAGGAATCTGCTTTGCCAGCGTGTTTCCCACGGGGAATGTGCTGAAGAAACAGACTCCAGCAGGATTGAATCTCCCACTCACCAGCTAGTTGCTGGAGTAGGAAGAAGCTACAGCATCTCCTTCCCATTTCCAACAGTATGCTTAATAGGTTTAAATAATAATACAGTAATAAAAGAATTATCCAGCACCACACCAGAGACCACCTCCACCAGCATAATCAGGATGGTGGTGGGGCAGTAGGATGGACAGTACAAGAAGTTCCCTGTTCTGTCTTTGCCTCCCGAAATGACAAAGCTGCCAAGTTATCCCTTTTTTACAGGGATTTTCCCTTATGCTGGATAGGCTTCCTCGCGAGAAAAGTGAAAACTTGGCAGCTATGCGAAATGAGGCAAGGAACCCCGAGGATCATGTAGTCCAACCCCCTGCAATGCAGGCATATCCCATACAGGAATCAAACCTGCAAGCCTGGCATTATAAGCACCATGCTCTAATCAACTGAGCTGTCCAGGCATGGAATAAATTCTCATTTAATCAAGATTTGCGATTTCTGCAGAGAGAAAAATAGTAGTAAAACAGTAAATATTGAAAATATGGATTGAATGGGGAGGGGCAGAATACAGAGCAGGATTTTGATGCAAGTGACATTGTGTGGACACTGTACAAAACAGACATGCTTGAGCAGCGCTGAGTCCACAATCATCTGCCATCTAGAAGTGCCCAGAGAGATACTGGCTAGAGTCAGACCGTCATTTTTTAAGATAAGGCCTTTGGTTGAGAGAAACTTCCCTTCTAGGGTGTACACATTTATTTCTTTTGTCTCACTGTCATCTCCAGTCAAATAGCTTTGCAGGCTTGGGAAACAGTACAAAAACGTCTTGACCACCAGGTGAAAGCAGGGTGACAGTTGTACACATTCAAAAACAGTGATCCTTCTTCCAAAACAGGTGTGGTGTTTGAAATGAGCTGAGAGGCATTTACAATGGGATTAGACAAATTCGTGGACAAAAGACTGTCAATGGCTAGTCAGTAGTCATGCTGCTATATGCAACCTCCAGGTTCAGAGGCTACATGCCTTTTGAGTCTCAGTTGCTAGGATCCAACAGAGGGAAAGAGCTATTCCCCATCAAGCTCTGGTTGTGGGTCTCTGAGGGAGCAGTTGGTTGACCACTTGGAGGAACAGGATGCTGGACTAAATGGACTATTGCAGCAGTAAGGAACCTTTTTAATCTTAAGGGCCACATCTAGAACTGGCCCACTTCTGACAGGCGGATGGGACCACCCAACTCTCAATTACTTGACATCAAAGGATTCAAATGTTGAAGTGGGAACAGGCAGAAGCTTATATCCAACCTAGCACTGTAGTCTACTGTCAAAGAGCAGGTAGAGGTTTATGTTTGATCTTAGCAATGTGGGATCACAGGCTGCTTTTAAAAAACAGAGGCTTTTTCTTGATCTTATCACTGTGGTGCTTAGTACCAGGGGTGCCCGTTCTATTTTGCCTTCTGTGGCAAAATGGGAATGTGCCACCTCCTACCCCCCAACTGTGCCCCAGCCCTGTCTGTTGCACCACTGACATCACTGCAATGCCCCCTCAAAACTCAGCGAAGGGGACCTACACTACCCTGGTGATTATTTTCTCTGCCCCAAGGTCAAGTGTGGTGATTGGCATCTCTCCCTTTTGCCAAAACTCAGCAGGACAAGCAGAAGCCACGGGTCAAGTAGGTCACTGCCTCCTGTGCTTCTGACACCTGAGGCAGCTGCTTTGCCCCACCTCACGGGTCGGCTGGCTCTGCATACTGCTAAGATCAGGAGTAAAGAGACTGTGCCTGTGTGGGACGCAGGTGACGCTGTGGTGTAAACCACTGAGCCTCTTGGGCTTGCTGATCGGAAGGTCAGCAGTTCAAATCCCCTGTGACAGGGTGAGCTGCCATTGTTCGGTCCCAGCTCCTGCCAACCTAGCAGTTTGAAAGCATGTCAAAATGCAAGTAGATAAATAGGTACCGCTCCAGCGGGAAGGTAAATAGCGTTTCCGTGTGCTGCTCTGGTTTCACCAGAAGCAGCTTAGTCATGCTGGCCACATGACCCGGAAAAAACTGTCTGCGGACAAATGTCCAGCTCCCTGGGCCAGTAAAGCGAGATGAGAGCCGCAGTCCCAAGAGTTGTTTGTGACTGGACTTAACTGTCAGGGGTCCTTCACCTTTACCTTTTTACATAGTGCTTAGATGAGAGATAACATATCTCCATGCTTAATGTCATATAGCATCAGGTGACTGCCAGGAGAATGCCATTTGCCCCCAAATGAGTTCCCCATCCCTACACTATTGGCTTAATTCAGGAGGGCTCTTCTTTGGGGAGTGAGACTAATGGTCTGTCTCCTGGCAGAGTTTGAGGTTTGGAAGGTGGCTCTGAGAAACCAGTCTGAAGGGACTCCAGTATATATAGTTGCCTTTATAGGGAGTGGAAGGAAGGACATAAGTATTGAGGGTCAACAGGAGGTAACATGGGTCATGTAGTTTGGCACTGCATGCCTGGTGTGTGTGTGTGTGTGTGTGTGTGTGTGTGTGTGTGTGTGTGTGTGAAGCAGATAAGTTGAGAAGAATCAGGACAACTACAAACAGAGGGAGCTTTAACCCTTTGCCCCTGCTGCACTACTGATCAGAATCCTAATGCCCTGGTTCCAAAGAGAACATTCTTCCTATTGTGAAAATCAAATTTGGAGGGGATTCTAATGGGGACTGTGGGTGGCAAATGGTTTACTTATTTAAAAGCATTTGCCAATTGCTTAATATTCAAATCTCTTAGTGTTTCTTCTCCTTGCCCTCTGTGCTGCTGTCCTAATCTGGCTCAGGGCCCTGATATTTGCTTAACATAAATCAGCTGCACCAAACTAAGGTCACGGGCATCTGACCCAGTGAAGTTGGAGAGCTATGGATAGAGTGCAAAGTGCAATGACAGAGAACGTGCTTCACATGCAAAAGGTTCACCAGATTCAGTCCTAGGCCTCTCTGGTAAAAATGATCACATAGTGAGTGATGTGGAGAGGAACACTTTATGGGCCCCTGCCAGACAGAGCACACTATGGGTGCTTTCAGATATAAGGATTATTGCATTAGTTTTCCTGCTTATAATGCTAGTACTTCTGCCCCATTGTCTCATGTTCCTTTTACTCTGCATTACATGTTGCATTATGGAACTGTTTGTTTTTTTATTGATTGATATACTGCCACGCCATGCTACACTTTAAATGGCAGGAAAGAACTGTATATGCTGGTATACCACTCCACATGAAACTGCAAAACTCCCACAATTTTCTAGGCTAACTGGGTTTACAAATGGTGTTTTGCTTTGTGTTTTTTTTCCTGGAACTGAGTCATAGCTGCCAAGTTATCCCTTTTTTTAAGGGAAATTCCATTATGCTGAATAGGCTTCCTCGCGAGAAAAGGGAAAACTTGGCAGCTATGAACTGAGTAGAAATGAGCACCAGATTCTGCCAGTTTTCAAGAAGTGGCTTCCATATTGTGTGAAAGATCACATAAAATATGGAGATTATCAGATAAGGAAATGTCAGGGAAATGGAATAACGTGCTGTCTGGATGCAGTCCATATAAGTCAACTGAAGCAGTGACCTAAATTCAGTATAAAGCAACTATATTCCCTGTGCTCTGAAACTTGGGGAGCCCAAATCCATGCACTGTCACCTCTTACCACCTCCAAATACTGCTCAGTACAGAAATACGGGGGAAGTATGCTCCTTACAACCTTGCTCAGATACACACTGTGCTGCCTAAATATCTTTTTTGGATTTTATTAAACCTCTTGCCGCTACAAGGGATATTGCACCCGATGGCGAGATTTCAATCCATATTTCATTCCTGCTTCTGTCTCACTGCTTCCCACTGCCTCACTAAGCCCCTGCCCTGCAACCCTTCCACAGCCTGCTCAGAGGGAGTGATCCGTTTATACCCCATATGGTTCCTGGGTTGTGAAGCAACATAAAAAAGCACAAATGAAGAGCCTGGCTTGCTGTTTCCCTCCCCACTGTGTGCAATGAAGCCAGAAAGCTGCTCCTACTATGTAAAAGTACGGTCTTGCAAATTACCTCGAGGTACCTGAATCAACAATCCAAATGCGTCCATGGGAGCTATTTTCTCCTCCTTTACATTGTCTGTTTAGAGCAGTTACTTTCCCCCTGCTGTGTCCTTTTAACAAGAACATCACATTTTTATTTTTATTTTTCAGATTTTTTGGGGGGAATTGTTTTTGTTTCTATACAGTAACACTGAACTCTTGAATGCGGGGGATGTGTGTACGCATATATATATATATTCTCATATATATATTCTCATTACAATTTTCTCCCACACTTTCTCCCAGGAAGCACAGGGCAATACCGGGGATTGGGAAGGGATTTGCAGAAGTCCAAGGAGCACCACATACTGGAGACTGCAGAGTGTGAACAGCTGGGTCACCAGGGTTTGGTTTTTTTAAGGCAGGGTGGGAACAGCTGTTAACTGATCCTGGGGCTGCATCATAAGTACTTTACTTTTATCCCCACCCTTTATATTTCCATGCATGGGAATACATAGTATGAATCTGCCATATTCTGAATTTGTGTTTTGACTGCTGAAAAGAGTTTAGGCTAATTGTTTATGTTTATGTTGGTTTGTTTGTTTGTTTGGCATTTTTCACCAGTTTGATATAAAACACCTTAAGAGTGTATGGAAAGGCAGTGAATAAATAAATAAATGAACGTAAAGTAATATAGGGGCAAGAGGCAAGGGACACAGTCCCCCCTCCCCCCGCTCCTGCATGAAGCATAATTGCTATATCTCCAGCTTTCATTTACAAAAAGAGAGAGTAGGTTTCTAGCATTTGCAGAACATGAGATGTGAGGTTAGCCACTAGGACTTTTAAAATGGAAGAGTGGTTAAAAGGAACAACATGGACTACAATCTTGGGAACGGGGAAACCCTTTTCAGCCTGAGGGGCACATTCCCATCTGTACAACCATCCCAAGGGAGAGTGGTGGGTGAGGGCAGAGGCAAAACTGGGTGAAGCAACATGTAAATGTTACATTTGTACAGTACGCTAGTTTCTCCGCACTCCTACCTATTCTCCATCCTGATGTGCAGGAGGCATTGTTGCAGTTCAAAGCCATGCTGGAACACCTGAGGGGGCTTGCAAGCAAAGCTGGTAGCCTAAGGAGAGAGTTTGTGGAAGGGTTCCAAGGGCCAGGCAGAAAGGCCCAGAGGGCCACATTCGTTCACCCATCCTCCAAGTGGTACAATACAACCTTAGCCCCAACCTGACTATTACCCTGAGAATACTGGCCCAGCTTCATCTAGGAACTGGCAGTCTGGTGCTAGCCCTGAAAATCAGTGGGACCTTTTGGGAGTACTGTACCTGTCAAATAACTTGAAAACTCTCAGAGTGCAAGGAGGCTGAGTTCTCGAAAGGAATGCTCAAAGGGCTGGGGTGATAGGAACAGGGGAAGCTGTTTAAACCTAGCCAGGCCATTTGGTCCATCTAGCTCAGTATTGTCTGCACTGACTGGTGGTAGCTCTTCAGGTTTTCTGCCATTTTGCTGCAGGCCTTCCAGTACAGTCCTGCTGTCTTACCAGCAAAGGACCCCCCACCACACACACACACCTAGTTTAGAGAAAGAAGGTAGCAGGATATAGAAGGCTCCAGCAAAGTGGATAATTGCTGGTAACTGGGGAAACAATATACAGTATCACAGAGAAGGCTTGGCTGAACCCTTTTTATAAGTGTATAATCCTTTCTAGCTGAACCCTTCTTATAAGTGTAGAATTTCTTACATGAATTCAAATATGCCGCAGACTCCAGCACACACCCCTGCATTCTGAAATGGTACACCTTCAGGAAGGCCACATCACATGGTTTTCCTGTACATACAGCTTATCATCTATGGAAATTTAGTCTATGGATACCACTGCTAAACTACAAACATGGACCAATCCTATCCCAATTACCGGTACACTTGATTTTTTCTTTTAGTTTTAATGCTTAGATTTTACTTCTCTGAGATGCAAATTGTAGTGATTGTCAATAGAGGGAGCCCTTTGAAAAATCTCAATCTCTACATTTAAGACCCCTGTTTGGTGACCCTGTAAAACAAAAAGATTGGAATTCTCACTGCTATAATACATTCATTTCTCCTTCAAGAAGCTGTGTTTGAAGAACTGTTTGGTTTTTCTCTCTCCAAATTTTAGTACAAATTTGCCTGATCTGCAACTCCTAGTCTAACATGTAGATCAAAATGCAGGCATCATTTGGATTTTTACTCTTCCCTGAATTTTGCCGTGTGATTTGTGGCTCTAAAAAAATTGGACCAGAATGCATATTAAAATTTGCTTTTTAAAGTAATGTATATTTACATACGTGTACTTTGAAAGAAAACACATTTGAAAACATGTGTCTGGAATGAAAAACACATTTTGAAATACGATTTTTCATGCACTTTTTTACAGATTTTTTTTTTGCAGAAATAGGAAGGAATGGATTTATGAATGAAGGCATGCTAGAGTGGAAATTGACTAATCTGTTCATTCCTAACCCTCATCAGAGAACAGAAGATTGGCACATCATGTCATCCATGAAATGACAGAAGGAAAATACAGTTTTTGCGGACAGTGAGATGCTGGTGATTGATTTACTATGCACCCAGGGAATATAAGTGGGGCAATCGTCATCTTACTGATGAGGCCGATATGAATGATTCTAATCATCAGCTTCTACCTGTTATGAACAATTCTCATCACAACCTCTGACTTTTACTGGTAGACCTAAACCAATGCACATCTCTGCCTCATGAAAATAGCTTTGCTCTTTGAAATCAAAGACATCTCTTAAAGAGTTATCCACTGTTTCTGCAAGGAATTTGAACATCCAAGGAAATGCTTCACTGAGTTCCTTCTTTTGAAATTTCACGTTCCCCTGAATCGTTCTTCTAATTTTTAAGGACATTTTAACACACTTGTTTTTTTTGTTTTACAGGTGTAATTTAAAAGAGTGAAGTGGCTGAAAGATAGCAAATTTAAGAAGTTATCTGCAACAGATCCAACAACCACTGCATATTATGTTCTCAAATACAAGGAATCAGACATTTCTAACACTCAATTTTAAGACTAGGACCAGTGCAGACTTCATGGCTTTAACACTAAGTCAGGTCCCTCTACACACACGTTTTGCTTAACCTACCGCCTCAGGAAGAATTCTGGAGATCTCAAAAGCTTGGTTGAAATTTTGTGGCATTCTTAATTCTAAGAATGGTATCCTCTGGATTTGGGGTGGATTTGGAGTTTCTTTTCTTTGTATTCCTTGCCCTACTGTATACACATTGGGTTGGAGCCTGCAATGTAAACTTAAATAAGCTGACAGAAGGGAAGTCTTCTGTTCGCTCACACATCAGCCACCTGTAGATATGCCCCCAAACAAAACTTCATCGGGATGCTTAGGAGGCCCTCCTGGACCATGTAGGATGGCCTGTGAGGAGCTGCTGAGGTAGGAGAGAATCACCCAAAATTCAGCACTTCCCCCTGCTGCACCAGCCCCCTTGTGCATAATCCATCATTATTCAGCAGTGTTTTCAACAGGTGGGATATGTTTTAGGAGAGGTTTGTGGCAGGTGGGAAGAGGGGTTGAGAAATTCTCCTCCCATGACCTCATTTAAGCTCACTTATCTTAAGATACATGTCCTGGGGAATCCCAGCAGAGTCAGTGTCCAGAAGTGCTTTTCTACTAGATTCAGCTGGTACATGTGCCTTCCTGGAGGGGGTTGACCTTGCCACAGGGATCCCTGATCTAATCATATCCAGACTAGACTACTGCCAAGAGCTCTATGTGGGGCCGCCTTCAAAGATAAGTCAGGTGGTTGGTCGTGAGAGTGAGATCCTTTTTTGTGGTGACTCCACACTTATGAAATTCTCTCCCACCAAGCCTGCACCATGTTATTATGCTGAAGGGTTTTAGAATGCTTTGAAGACTCTGATGGAGTGAGCCAGAGTTTTTCACAGTTTTTCCACTGAGGCAGCTTGATGGAATGGCTTTCCCAACCCTACTTAGAGGTGTCATTGGTAGCAGTCGGTAGGGTGGGGAGCAGATGGGGCACAATTACTCTCCCAACATTCCATTGCAGCCAGTTGCTGGTATTTACCAAAGGGAGTGGGGAGACACAAAGGGAAGGGAACTTTGGTCTGTCCTGGCAGGAGCATCACATCCACTCCACCACAACATGATGCACTGAGCTCCCCACACCTTTCCTTCCCTGTATGTGTCTGCATATGGGCCAGTGACCCATTGTTTTGAGAAGCTGGGAGAGCAATGAGACCTTCACTTCAGGTGGATCACTCCAGCTCCCCAATTTCTCTGTTGTTGTTTTTTTGTGGGGGGGGGGGCAAAAAAGCAGTCTTGCATCCAGTTGCATATGCTAAGTCCCATGTATTTCAATGAAATGCGTGGGATGTTTTGTATTAAGCAACACCACATGCTGGGATCGACATGTGCTAGTCCCAAGTATTTTAGATAATTGCTTCTGAAGTTGCTGAAAAGTCAGCAGGAAATCTAAATACCTTTTGTCCTGAGAGAGGGAGAGATGACTCCAATTGCTCACATATTGGTATCATCAGTGCTGAGAGGAACAACGTCTAGCAACACTGGGGGGGGGGTGTGCTTTCCAGAATAAGCTGTTTGCCAAAGCTGGCCTCGAGTTTCTAAAAACAAATGCACTCATCACTTGCTCATTTAAATTACTCTGGCTTAACCACTGAGAAAGACAGAAAGAGGGCTCCCCCCCCCCTGTCATCAGGCTTCTCATTCTGAAACATTGTTTCCTGTCTGGTGGTCTCTTGCACATAATACCATTGGAAAGCCACAACAGTTCCTGGGCTTAAACGAATTAGCCCATGGTAGTCCATCTATCTCCGTGTGTGTTTGTGTGCTATGTAAATGCTGCTGCTTTTGGTGACGCATGGAATATGACATGGCAGAAAGGTCCAAATCAGAGCCAGAACCAATTGGAAGGGAAATTACTGCAAGGAGTGTCTGGTTTTATAGGGTCTTTATTTCTTATTAAGATGGCATATATACCACCCTTTCCACAAACCACAGTTTACAGGAAAATCAAATAAAAGCACAGAAAGTAACCCAGTCCTTAAAAATAACAGCTTATAAAGGTAAAGGTAAAGGGACCCCTGACCATTAGGTCCAGTCCAATCACTAAATAGCAATTACTGTATTAGTAATAAAAACAGCCAGTAGTCCATTTGTAGAATCAGGTCCCTCCACCTCTAAACATTTGCAGAAACTATAAAGAGATGGGCAAGAAGGGAGGGAGTTCTACATCTTAAGAGCTGCAACTGAAAAGCCCCTTCCATTGTACAGAACTTTGAATTTTGTGGAATTGTTTCTTCTAAAGATGCTTTAGAATTTAGAAGCTGTTATGCTACTGCTACAGCGGGAAGCTAAACAGGATTTCTGTGTGCTGCTCTGGTTGGCCAGAAGCAGCTTTGTCATGTTGGCCACATGACCTGGAAGCTGTACGCCAGCTCCCTCGGCCAGTAAAGCGAGATGAGCGCCGCAACCCCAGAGTCGGTCATGAATGGACCTAATGGTCAGGGGTCCCTTTATCTTTTTATGGGTTGTTTTCAGTTATAAATTACTAGACTTACAGGCTACTTTTTATCACCCCAAATTAATATTTAGGTTTTATTTTAAAATCCCCCTTCAAGTTAAAAAAATTTAAATTGACTTTAAATGCTTGGTTTGGTGTTTTGTTTTTCGAATCCTTGCCATGTTTTGGTAAGACAACAAAAATTCCATTTGACATCGCAGCTGCAGTTTTGTCTCAGTTGTGACCTTTGGCTAGCCATAGTCCCTACCTCACAGAGTTTTCTGAGGAAGGAAACTCTATACATCATCTTGGAAAAAGAGCCTGGAAAAAGAGCAAATGCCTTTCAGAAATTAAAAATAGTGGCAAGTACCTGCAATGGAGCCACCTGCCTCATTGTCTCTCTCTCAGTTTAATAATGATGATGATGGGTGAGGTCCAATGTAGCATCAGCACAAGAACTGGGATAGGTTGGTATTGTTGCTCAAACTATTTTAATTGTGGTTACAGGTAGGTAGCCGTGTTGGTCTGGATCGAAGTAAAATAAAAAAATTCCTTCAGTAGCACCTTAAAGACCAACTAAGTTTTTATTTTGGTATGAGCTTTCGTGTGCATGCACACTTCTTCAGATACCTTCAGATATTTTAATTGTGCAAGCAGAAAAATAGGTACAGGTCTTGTAAAAGTTGAAAAAATATACAGGCTGCCACAATCACATAATAATAATAATAATAATAATAATAATAATAATAATAATAATAATACAAAATGTATATATCAATTGATTAATTTACAAACAACATTTGAAGCATAAATAAAAGGTCAAAAACAGATATTTAGAAACATTCAAAAGATAATTAAAAACACATGTTGCTCATGTGTAATATCCCACTCTTCTACTAAAAGTACCCAGAGCGGCATATGATATAATAATAAAACCATATAATATCATCCAGAAAAATGCAGTTTGCAGCTTATACATTTACTTCACAGGGCTGCTGTGAGTATAAAAATGCAAACAACCCCATAAAAGAGAAAGAAAATGTGAAAAAGTACTTCTGACCTTTCACTGGTGGGCAAATAACCTGCCCTCTCTTCTCATCTACACTGGGCGTGTTGTTTTTACTTAGTCCAATTTGGTATTCATTTGTGATGCTCATCACAATAAACTTCCAAGTGTTGAAGTAAGCTCCACCTATACTTGAAAATACACTTTCAGCATCCTTATATGTTTTATCTTTGTTCTTGCTGACAAACCTCGGCGGTTTAAGGGCATTCATGTGTAACCAGGAATGAGAATCACATTTTCAATATACAAAAGACCATTCCAGTTTGTGGACAAAATGCCATTCTAGGCATAGTCATTCTAGGAAAGGGGGCAAAAGTTTGGAGTTATATATGGCTGTAGTCCCTGCCCAGGACTTTCTGGATGCATGACTCCAGGGGTTACAAAAAAGGCAATAAAATCAGCCGAGGAGAAACACCTGTGTTAGGACATAAGGCGATGGAAGCAGCCAGTTTGGAATGCCTGGCTGGCTGGTTGCACCATTGGGCCTAACGATTGGTTGCCAAGCAACCCAGCATCCTTTATTGAACAGCAAACTTCCTTGGGCCTTCCTTGCCTTTTCCTCAGAGCTAGTTACCTAGTAAGGAGAAAAAGAAATCATTACTTTGCTAATGTTCTTCCTACACGCACTGTCTATCCTTTCACCATTCAAGAGGCCAGGTTGTGGCACTGCAATATATACCAGCTTAAACCAAGAAATGAATGAAGCTTTTTGCATCGGAGAAATTCCAAAAGCCACACTTGAGCAATCCAAATGACATAAGATAGTGAGCAAGTTTTTGAGTTTCCCAGAATTCTTCATCAGGCTCAAAGTTAAGGAACGGGAGGGGAAGAAGGGGAATCTGACTGGATGCTGAGCCTCGTTTTAAGATAGAGTATAGGAGGAAACCAGACTTATGCATATTAGGTTCAATTATATACTACACAGGATGAAACACACAATGACTGGCTCCTCGATTTTGAGCTGTTGGTTTTCATATTTTTGAAAGCTGTTGTGCAGCATAAAGTCTTCATAGCATTTTGGCTAACCCAGTTAGGTCTGCTATCCTATACAAACACAGGCCCCATCTGCGGTATACATTTAACACAGTATCATACTGCTTCAACAGTCATAGCTTCTATCGAAGTATACAGAGAATCAAAAGCAGCCGGCAAAGTGGCAGCAGCATCCAGCAAGATGTTGCTGGAAGCTGTCATTGTTGCTGGAGGCGCCACCTCTTGGGTCTCTGCTGCCCAAGGCAGCTGCTTCACCTCACCTCACCTCACCTCACCTCATGGGCTGGGAACTGTAATTTGTTAAGAGTGCTATGAGTTGTTAGAATACCTCCTTCATTGCTCCTTCAATGGGGTTTTTTTAAGCAGAGGTTGGATGGCCACCTGTCATGGATGCTTTAGCTGAGATTTCCTCATTGCAGGAGACTGGGCTACATGACCCTTGGTGTCCATTCCAACTCTACAATTCTATGATGCCAAGCTTCCAGCTCTTAACAATATAATGTAGAACTACATTTGTCTGGATCTGCATCCCTGTAAAGTTTTAGATGCCCATATGCAGTGTGGAGAGAAAAGCAAGATATTTTAAAACAGGGTCATAAAATAAAAAGCTGACCAAAACCCTCCAAAGGAAGCAACTACCCTAGAAATAGTTATCCAAATAAAATGGTTCATATCTTATAATGGAATCACATGAGCCATTTTTCCTCATAGTATGGAAAATGTCCCATATGAAACAGCCTTCAGTAAATAGACAAAAATAAAGGGGAGATCATTTTCTCTGAAATTTCCCAAAGGGAAACAAAGTGTAGCAATAAATATTAAATTTCAACTTTTTTCCTTTCCTTTCCCCTCTTTCTTTTCTTAATTCATGATAAACAGGACTGTTGAAAGAGCAAATTATTTCTTTGCTAAGGCAAGAAAACTCATGTCAGATATATAAGATTAGACAAAATCGCCATATCAGTTACAGCAGTAAACCATTTGTCAGATGACTGGTGGGGTGTTTATTTATTAGTATTTCATTTTTTGCATGACCCTTCAGATGGCCTGATCCTAATCAAGCACTTTCACCCTTCGAATATAAGCCCCACACTGTGCTTAAAAAATAAACAAACCGTTTTTGTTGATTTTTAAACATACATAAAAAAATAAGATACACTTAACTATAAACTATGTAAAAGGAAAATAAAATCATGCATAGTTAAATTTATGGAACTCTCTCCAACAGGAAGCAGTGATGGGCACCAACCTAGATGGCTTTTTAAAAAAAGCATTAGATAAGCTCGTGGAGGAGAGGGCTCTTGACGGCTGCTAGCCATGATGGCCATACTGTGCCTCCACAATTGGAAGCTGCAATACTTCTGAATACCAGTTTCTGGGAACCACAGGAAAAGGGAGTGCTGTCCGACTTGAATCCTGCTTATGGGTTTCCCACAGGCATCTGGCTGGCCACTATGAGAACAGGATGCTGGATTAGATGGGAATTACAGGGACAGAACTACCTAAAATGTATAGAAACTTATTCATGTATGCAGCTGCAGCGACAAGAATGTTACACACAAAAATGGAGGAGTCCCAGCAAAGGAAGAATGGATACAAAAACTTATGGAATATGCAGAAATGGCATAACTTACTGGAAGAATAAGAAATCAAGAAAACAAACTTTTTTATATATAAAACATGGAAATGGTTTGTTGAATATTTACAGATAAATTGTAAGCAGATAAAAACACTGGCAGGATTATTATAATAACCTGCAGTTTCATAAGAGTATATATTTAAAGAAGATGAATAAATGAACAAATCAAGTTAATTTGAATATGCAGAAGATATTAAAAATAAATTTAAGGAACCGCAGAAAGTGGGGGGGGAGTCAAGTTTTGAAATGTCAAAATGATTGTAAAATCAGTGAAATGTATAAATCTGAAAAGTATAAATAAAAATATAAAAAATAAAAGTAACTTTCTTTATTTCCAAGGGAACTTAGGAAACAGTAGCACTGTGAGGGAAATAGGGTCTCCTAGCAACTCTCAGCATCCTTAACGAACTACAGCTCCCAGGATTCTTTAAGGCAGCCATGGCTGTTCAAGCTGATATGACACGGCTTGAAATGCATGGTACAGATAGGGACCAAAGTCTCTGTGTTGCAGCTACATTTGGAATTCAGTACTGTGTTCAGTTCTGGTTATCCATCTCAAAAAGAACGGTGAAGTATAGGATAGGGTGCAGTAAAGAACTCTGTAGAATAGGATAGGGTGGAAATTAAGGACAACCAAAATGATAAGGGAATTGGAGTGGCTTCTCTACAACTAGGACAAGAGAGAATTCAAATCCAGTTTGCATTCAAAGGCAAACCTACCAATTTCTGAAACTATATGCTAACTGGAACACAGCCATTCTATTAAATTCCCACTTCCCACTTACTTGGAAGCTGAGGAACAACATTAGGATAAGGGTCACCATGCCACATTACTTTGGCGAGAAGGGCACTGTGTGTCTCTTTAAAGAACACTGTGACTTGATGGAACTTTGCTGCACAATGCCTGACCTGATGGAGCGTCGGCTTCTGTGTTAATATTTAAAACCTTATTGCTCAAACTCATTTTCAGCCACTTTGCAGTAGCATAGTAAATATGAATTGGACTGTGACCTGGGAACTCCATGAAATCATCAACCAAACTGTTATACTGTGTGCTGACATCTGCGCATAGCCGCCTTTTTCTGGGCCAAATTGATTGTCTTCCACCAGGGCTGCACACCCCCCCTCTAGATTTGCCCCATGGCTCTGAGCTGAGTCAGGCCAACCCACCCTACACCAACCAGGGGGGGGGTGTCACCCACCACACCTCAGAACTAGTCCCAAATTAATTTGGAGTGGGGCTAATGTTTAATTAGGGATGATCCTAATTAAACATGTGTGTCTCCTTCCCTAGAGGAGGGGGGGTGTCAATTCTCTGCAGGGTGCTTCTTCGCAAGCGGCTTCTCTGAGGGAAAGAACCATGCTGTGTGTGTGCTCACACAAGTAACATGCATGCCAATCACATACATGAACATAAATTAACCCAGTGTTCAAATTACAGGGGCCCAACTCCCTTACTTGGGGTTCTAAACCCTTAGCTATTGTATTAGAATCCTTGGGTGTTATAAAGTGACTATAATGAGGGTTAATCTACCTTGTGGGTTTAATTCCCCACTTGTGGGTTTAATTCCATCATCTGAGCTATAAAGGTAAAGGTAAAGGGACCCCTGACCATTAGGTCCAGTCGTGACCGACTCTGGGGTTGCGCGCTCATCTCGCATTATTGGCCGAGGGAGCCGGCGTATAGCTTCCAGGTCATGTGGCCAGCATGACAAAGCCGCTTCTGGCAAACCAGAGCAGCACATGGAAACGCCGTTTACCTTCCCGCTGTAGCGGTTCCTATTTATCTACTTGCACTTTGACGTGCTTTCGAACTGCTAGGTTGGCAGGAGCTGGGACCAAGCAACGGGAGCTCACCCCGTCACAGGGATTCAAACCGCCGACCTTCTGATCAGCAAGCCCTAGGCTCAGTGGTTTAACCACAGCGCCACCTGGGTCCCTGAGCTATAGTATGCATTAAATACAATAAAGCACATGGGTGATTAAATGGTTGAAGTAGATGGATGGGATCATTTTGCCTCACCCACATACTCATAACCACATGCACCCACTAGTTGGCTGGTGGAGGGGTTGGGGAATAGGGTAAGACTCATGCATGCATGCACGCACGCACGCGCGCGCACACACACACACACACGGACGTACACACACAAGCAAAATATCCTTGCATGAAACCAGAAGACTTCCCCCTTTAAAGCAAAGAATACACTGGGGATAGATTAAATAAGGCCTACAACAGAGGGAAGTGAGTTCTGCACTGCAAAGTCTCCCGCAGTCGAGACTTGATAGCCTGCTGACTTCAGACGAAATATGCTAGCCCTTCACAGTTGGCATTGTGCAAGAGCAGATCAAGTCTCAATTCAGCAGTCAACTGCATTCTGAACATACAGCAGCAGGCTTTATCCAAAACATAAGAATATGACCAAAAAATAGCTTGCACCAGTTCAGTGGCAGTGAATCCTATAAACATGGCCAGCACTAGAGACTGGTACCCTTGAGCAGTTCATCAGAAAGGCCCACCATTAATACCTACCTAGGGTTCCTAAGCTTCTGGGTTTAGTTGCTATGAGGACATTGAACTTTTTTCTGGTGCACTGATCAGAGACACAGGTGCCTGGGTGTAGCTTTCTTTTTAATTTCCCACAATGTACTGCATCCAGGAGCATTGTATAATAGCAACTAAACCCAGAAGCTTAATGCTGTTTGGAACACTGATCACCAGGGCTCACCAGTGGAAGAGGAGGAGATACACCAGAGGGCTCATTGCCTGGGGTACCATCACACCTGGAACCCACCCACCCTGCCTATGAGCAAGGCAGATGGGATGAGACCATCTTGCAGGAAGGTTGGGAACCCTTCACAACTGCTTATATGGATATCATTTCAGCATGCCAAATTTGCTAAACTAGCTGCTCCGTGGTAGAGAAGAAGTAGTCCACATAGAATGTGCTGTTACTGCTGTTATAATGTTGTTCTACCCTGCAGCAGCCAGCCAACCAGCCAGATGGACTGACTGAGTGACTGACAGGCAGGCAGACAGACAGACGGGAAGTCCAAATTGGGTAAAAATGCAAATATCCTTTGTGCAAGTGCAACAAGCTGAAAAACGAGCCACTACAGTCCCCCAAATTGCTACTGGGAAGCAGCAGCTGTAACCAAGGATGCCCTGGGTCCAATTTGTTTCTTCCATGTGGCTGTATCCCTAGGGAAGCTCAGGCTGATCAGTGTGGAAGATTCAGACCAGCATTGGTTAGTGAGAGGCAAAGAAGACACAGGAATGGCAGGAGCTGCCTCATATCAGGTCAGACTATTTTGGCGACAATAGGTTTCCAGGAATATAGACAGAAGTCTTTCACAAGCAACTACTACATGGTGCTTTTTGAAGTTAGAGAAACCAGGAACTGGATCTAGGATCTTCTACATGCAATGCATCTTTGTTATAACAGAGTGATAGTTCATCTTTTGCCTCACCTACAACACCCAATGGTCACAATCTACACCCGTATCTCCAAGTTGGAGCTGGGACACCATTCTCTTTATTTCTGAACTTCAGGCTGTGAGTGCTGTCGCTTATGTAGCCCAAATATCAGCAGTGTTGGAGGAGGGGGATTGAGGTTTGCTCTCAAGTCACGGAATTCTGACTGATAGTGGGGATGGTGGGAAACTGTATGGAATAGAGTGACTATGGTAGAGATATAATGGTGACTCTGCCTAATCCTCACTTTCTGAAACAATATGAAAAATGAAACACAAACATCCTGTAAAATTCCCGCTTCTCCAAATTTTGCAATGCAGCTTTTCAGCAAAGTAATATGTACAAAAATGCACATGCTAGGGTAAAGTGTGCATAAAAATGCATGGGCTGGTGAAAATGACATACAGGAATGCATTCCATTAAGGAACAATGATTTGCAAAAAAATGTGTATATTAGGCAAAATTGCTTACAATTGCTTACAATATTAGGATAAATTTGCAGTAGAAGACTGATGAATTTTCACAGGTTTAAAAGAAAGAGCTGTACTTAAGACTGGGAAAATAAGAAACTGAGAGAAATAGACAAGTCTACCCATTCCCTAAGTAGCTGATGTGCTGAAGAGGGAACACTCCACATGCTGCAACGTTTGTTGAAGGACCCACTTGTGGCATTATAACAGTCAGGGTTTTGCCATGTGCAGCAGCCAACAACATGGCAAGGGTTCATTGAACGTAATGGTATCACACCACTCAACTGCTTCAACAAGATGTTACCAGGGGGTGCAGGGAAGAAAAGCAGATTGGTGACAACAGGCTGGTCACTTGTTAACTAGTTTTGTCCTTAATTAGAACATCAGAACCTTCCTGTCGACCCAGACCAAAGTTCTATCAAGTCTAGCTTCCTGTTTCTCAATGCAATGACTCAGATGCCTCTGGGAAGCCTGCAAGCAGGACATGAAGGCAATAGCCCACTATTCAGTGGCCTACTGCCTCTGAAACTGGAGGCTCCATTCAGTTATTGTGGCTTTATTACCATGGATACCATGAGTCTGCTATTTAGCACAATCCATATCTATATCTAGACTATGCAACATAGAAGCTTACAATCTAAGTTTCGATAATGGGAAAGAGAACTGAAAGAGGGGTCGGCAGAGACAGGCAGGCAGAAGAAAGAACAGAATCCTTAAACTTGAAGAGACCTTGTAGGTCATATAGCCCTCTGCTTATTGCAGGATTTGCAGCAGAGGAGGCAGCTTTGGCATCTCCAGCGAATGGTCCTGCAACCTTTGCTTAAATACCGTACCTCCAGTGGTAGAGCTCATACCCACATTGGGCATTTAAGAACATATTTAAAGCACATGGCTTCCCCCAACAAATTCTAGGAACCAGGGCCAGTGCATCAAATTTTGCCGCTTGAGGCGAAATGGGAAGTGCCGTTCCACCCTGCTGCTGCTACACCACCCAGCTCACCCTGCAGCCACCACTGCTGGAGGCAGCAAGGTGCACCCAAGGGGACACCAGCTTGAGGGATTCTTCCACCTGATGCTGCTACTGCTTCACTCCACCTCATGGGTGGGCCAGAACAGCTGGGAACTGTAGCTTACCCCTCACAGAGCTACAATTGCCAGCACCCTTAAAATAAATACATGTCCCAGGATTCTTTAGGGAAGTCATATGCTTTACATTTTGCTTTTCAATATGGATGTAACCAGAGAAAGGAGGGAATGGCCAACAAGGAGCATTCACACATGCTGAACTTTTGCTATGGTTGGGAGTGGAGGCTGCCATTTATACTTGGATTATTCTGCTTGTGCGCTGTCTCTCTCTTTTAAATGCATGGGTGCACACACACACACATACACACACACACACAGAGAGAGAGAGAGAGAGAGGATCTGTGCAAAGCTGTTAAGAATTACACTGCTGATGGCGGGAACAGTAATCCCTGCTTGCTTTGATGTTCAGGGAGGGGGAGAAGAGAGACAAAGCAAAGAGAGACAGAGCACAGATGATGTTCATGTTACGAAGACTTTATTACACTTAATAAAACACACTACAGCGCGTTCACTAGTATACTATGAAGTCTTCATAAATCACATTGCCTGCTCGACATGTGTCAAAATAAAGTCACATAATACAAAACAGGAGAAAATATTCCCAGTCCTGTGTATTTGTTCACTTGTGCATTGGCGTATGGTATATGACTCTTCTGATCATCTTCTGATCATTAATGCAAGCCAGAAAGATTCCTGGTTGCTAAATATACCTGTTTATATTCATTAGTGATGTGGAATCTGTAATCCTGCAGATGTTGCTGAACTCCAGTTTCCATCATTTCCAGACAGCATAACCAATAGTCAGGTGTGGTAGGAGTTGCAGTCCAGCAATATCTGGAGAGCAACAGTTATTGTTGTTGTTGTTGTTGTTGTTGTTGTTGTTATTCACACATTGGAAGCAGATGGGAGGGGGAGAGGGAATCCATAGGGTATAGTCAAGGGGTGGAAGGCTGTGTGCTACAGAGACTCGGAAGGCACTGCTTGTCAGCTGGTAGAGGGCAGGTGAATCAGTATCAAAAGCAAGGATGAGGCCAGCTCAAGAAATTTTGCTGCCTGAGGCAAAGGATAAGATAGCACCCTCTCCCAAGGAACACACAGAAGCTGATTGGACTGGCAATAGAATCTTACTCCAATACTGGTGAAAGGCCAGTGTCTTCCACTGCACTGGAGGGCCAGCAGGCAAGTGTATAGGGTACAGCGAATGGCTGGGGCCTCTTACTTTCTGTGGTGACTCCCCTCCTAGATACAGTTTTAAAAGGCTACTAGGAGTATGATTTGGCTGAAATTTGGAGTAGTCAGAGGGTGGGGTTTGTGTGCATCATTAAGCCCCCTCCTCTCCCCAATAATCTGAGCACTCTAAAGGGATAGGTGGGGGATTCTGCTGTTCACACAAAGGGATGCAGAGGGGTAAGAAGGTCTGACCTTCCCATATTGATTCAGAGCAACCAATTGAATCTTTGGCTCATATCAATGTGTTGCACTCTCTTGCCAGTGCATCTCTGCAATGCATTGAGCCAAAATCCAGCACATACTCAGCATGCCCTGTTTTTTGTTTTGTTTTTTAAATACCCCTTTGAAAAGGACACACTTCCCTTCTCTCCTGCCCCCCTCCCCAGCAAACATTTGCTGTATTTCTGCCCCTCACCAAAAAGTATTTCACTAAGGTTCCAGCGCCATGGCATGCTTTATGGGAGCCCTGCAAAGAGAACTCCCGTCAGCTGCTTAGCCCAACAGCATAAATTTGATCTTGCAATTAGTATTCAGCTCAGCATCCTGGATAGAAACCAATGTTGCAGCCAAGAGGTGGTTTAAAACACATAAATCATAGATCAATGACAGAACTCTAAGCACTGGATAGATTACAAAAGTAAGCTTTAGTTAAAAATAGATTAACCATTTCCCTGCAGGAATTCCTTCTGCCAAAAAAAGAAAAGAGAAAAAAAGAAACCCTATATATTAAACAAATAAAATTGCATGTTATCCAAGGATTTCCCCCCCATACTAATATATGCATATAGTAGATTAATTGCCTTTTTCCTTGACATTTAACATTATGGTTAAAGAAATGTTGTATCATGCTATTTGAGTGGAAAATAATATATAGCACAGAAAGCAAGAGAGAGAGAGAGAGAAAGAGAGAGAGAGAGAGAGAGAGAGAGAGAGAAAGAAATAACTAAAAATATAGCATGAGCCAACAATAGCAGCAGCTTTGGAACAATTGCTACAGAAAATCAGGCTATTTCTGATGCATTTGGTTTTGGTTTGAATTGTTCAAATAGGCTCCTGAGGTCAACAAAGGCTGAGGCACAGCTACAATTGAGCTCATCCAAATTTTGTATTTTTCTTTTAAGTCTAGTTGGAAGAAGAGGTAGTAATTCTATTTCAGGAGACATAAGGAACTTTATTATACCAGTTCAGACTATTGGTCCTTCTAGCTCAGAATTAACTACATGCCTGGCAGCAGCTCTTTGGAGTTTTAGACGAACTGTTTCCCACCTAATCTGGAGACAATGCTAGGAACTGAACCTGAGACCTTCTGCCTGCAAACTGTGCACAGTCACTCAGCTGTGGTCCTTTCCCTGATGTAGGGTGAGCATATGAAGCTGCCTTATACTGAGTCAGATTGTTCTTCCATCTAGTTCAGTGTTGCCTACACTGACCAGCAGTGACTCTCAATGTTTTCAGATGGGGGCCCTTCCCGGAGGTACCAAACTCGAGCATAGCTGCCAAGTTATCCCTTATTTTAAGGGATTTTCCCTTATGCTGAATAGGCTTCCTCGCAAGAAAGGGGAAAACTTGGCAGCTATGAACTCGAGACATTCAGCATACAGAATATGCACTCCACCACTCACCTACCACTTAAAGCGGCAGATGCACTTACATGACAGAATGCACCTTCGTCCAAATAAATGCCTTGTGAACCATGTTACAAGGTGTTGTCACCTAGCTGTCACCTAGTTGTCACCTAGCTTTCTCCCAGAGTTGATAGCAGTTTGGGGGTGGGTGGGATAAAGAGTGTGTGGATTGGGGGAGAGGTGGTGCTAAAAACAGTGTGTGGATTGGGCAGGATAGGTGGGTGAAAGATTGTGGGGATCAGGTGTGGGGTGAGAGAAAGAATGCACGGATCGGGAGGACGGGTGGTGGTAAAAAGAGCACAAGGATCAGGCAGGGGTGGGATGAAGAGCATGTGTTGTGAGGGGCTGGGGGCAGAAAGACTGCATGGATGTCCCACTTTCCTGTCCCCAAAAGTTGGGCAGTATGGTGTTCTAGACAGTCCCACATTGTAAGACCTATCAGAGGCATGAAGTAAGTTCAGTGTATAAGCAAGAATACACACTACTCAGCCACCTCTTATTTTCAGATAAGAAAGAGCAAGAGACCAACCCCACCCCTCAATTATTTTAAACTAATGTGGTTATGAAGAAAACTGAGTTGTTTGCACTTCCCCCACAAAAATCCTCCAGACTGATTTGTCTGCAACCTGGCAGGCTTACTCCATACCCTCCAACAATTCTCTGAAGAAAATAGGGACAACCTAAGGAAAAGTGGGGCATTCTGGGATCAAATCAGAAACCAGGGCAGCTTCTGTAAATCCAAGACTGTCCCAGGAAAATAGAGACACTTGGAGGGTCTGTTACTCTGTGCCTGTAAATTTCATTGACCAAAAGGGGAGATGGAGTATTGCCATGTTTAGATTATCCATTATAGCGAATGGGCAACCTAGAGCTTCACAGAATGTATTGGAGACCAAATTATGGACCAAAGTAGAGAGAGAGCACAGAGTGGGTAAGAAGCATCTAAATTTTAAAGATTGCACAGATGCAAATAAAAAGCGATCTTGGGGCACCCCTAATACAAATTGGAAGATAAGTCAATTTCTCACTAGAAATCAGCTTTTATGGCATATTCTATATCTCTTTATTAAAAAAAAATCCAACCTGTGAATATTTCTCATGTACTCCTTAGAACAGAACAGCCTTTTGACTAAAAGAAATGATTTGAACTCAACATTGACAGACACACTGGAATGTGTATGTTTTTCTTTTAGAATTCTAGACAACGAAAACAACGTCAAATGATAAAAGGAGACAGAATTCATATATAAAAGCTTTTCACCCAAGACTTTTCTCTCTCATTAAATACGTACTGCAATATTTGATTGGTTCAAGAAGAATGATCAAATAAAAAAGGTGGGGGCAAGAGAGACCAAACTTCTCCATGTTGGGTTTCCCAAATTTTGATCAAACAACCAGAACTGAATTTCAAAAGTTATTACTGCATGAGACTATGACTGTCTACTGTTAGTTTAACTAAATTAAAGATCATGTCGTGTAAATCCTGAAATAAAATAATCATCACCAAACACCCATGTTTTCTTCAGGTACCAGTATTTTAACATCCTGCAAGTAATGAAAAGGTGGTTGTGGTAAGGAATGTTGTGTTTAGTTTTCTTAGTGAAGTCAACTGAGCCCTTTCCCTAGATCTCTGGCATGGTGAAGAATGTTCTAAATTCATAAGAAGAGTGTGGAGAGTAGATTGTTTTAAAGCAGGGGTGAGGTACAGGGGTGGAGGGGCTCACTGTGTTTACACCCCAGAAGGTCTTGCTTCTCCCATAGCCACAGCCTTGGATTCCAGCAGAAATCATGCATGTCTCCCCCTCACAGGCTTCAGCTTGCTGCCTGCTTCTAGCTCACACACAAAACTCAGGGCTCCCCCTGGCACAGAGCCACTTCCTTTGTTATCCTAACAGCCTATACTTAAAAGGCCATTAGCTTGCCAACCATTGAATCCTCCCTGGATCCTGGAGTTAGAAGGGGCTCAGGCATGTAGCCTAAACACACGCACACACCCAACTCACAAAAAATACTATTAAAATAGCATTTTAAAATATGGGAGATTTTGATCCCGTATGGTGCCACTGAGAGATCCATGAGAGAATCTGATCCTTCATATTGCCACTTACAAAAGAGCAGCAACTGGCACTGTGCAAAAGTGGATCCTCCGGCTTAACTGCTATTTAGAAGGAGGATCCAAACTTGCATGGTGCTGCTCTTTCGTGAGTGGATCCCCTGCATGCAAGGAAAATCTCTTATGAAGCAGCAGCATGCACAAATTCAGATCCTCCAGCTGTTAAGTTGGAGATTCTGATCCTATGTAGTGCTGCTTTAGGGAAGGAGGACAGGAAATGTGTCTCCCTACCTTCTCCCACAAACATGCAACCACCCAAAAACTTTTCACAGCTTCCCCATTCTTCTTGCTCATGGCTACCCCTCCTTCCCCCTGACAGCCCTGTATGGCTTTGGGTTGCTTTATCCAACCTATAGTGATCAGGGGCTCTCTCAACCCAAGTCGAATAATGCCCAGATCCCTCTGAAAAGGTCTTATCTGGTCCTAGATTCAGTCCCTGGTCAAATCTACTACACAGTTCTACTCGCTTCCATAGTACTTTGAAAGATAGGAGGCCCCAGGGATGCAGCAGGAAAGGGATATGAATCCTTAAAGATGTTATTTTGCGAATTTGGGTTCTTAATCCAGATTTAAGCCGCTTACCCAAAGTCCTCATAAGAACTGTACCCAAGCACAGTCCTCATAAGAACTGCTTGAGCAAGTAAGAATTGTAGGAATGGGTTTTCTATTCCTCCTGATCCCAAGTTTTCTTTTCTCTTTCGCACTTCACTCCCTGATTTCCATTTTTGGCCAATGTTAAGCTTGTTCTATTGGGGAGGGGAGGGGAGGGAAACGCCAAGGACCGCTCTAAGTAAATGAAATGTGTCAGTGAAAAAATCAGGGTTAATTTTTAAAGACACGTTTCCCTCCAGCAACAATTCTCTTTAATTATTTCAATGTGAAACGCATTATAAAGCGTGTTTGTTTCCTGTTCTCAGCCCTTGGTGGCCGACATGAGATATTCAGGACACGGAGAGTGTTTCTCAGCTCTGGGTTAGTCAGGTTTACAAGGTGCTGAAAACACTCTCAGGTCTCATGAACGTAGCTTGAACTGAATCAAGCCACCGCTGGTACCTCATCATGTTGGGCAAAACATGACCTAGAAGTCCTGTGCCAAGGGGACTGTAATTTAAACCCCTTTCAACTGATTTCTAACATATTTATATACAATAGCCACAGAGTCAAGGCCTAAGCAAGAAATTGGGCTGATTACCTTTTTTTCCATGCAAAAACATTAAGTGTTGCTATTATAGGTTATTCAGCTCTAAATGCAGAAATATCCTCTCACCTGGGACTCCAGGAGAGCGGCATTTGCTGTTTGGTGTGGCATGGCATAGCTACAGCCTGGTCCCAGGGGCCAACTCCTTCCCACACAGTGGAGGGGATGTCTAGTGCTTCCCCCTCTGGCTGTGTTGGCCTGATGGGGATGAACCGGTTGAATGGGACAATCAGGTTGCAGGGGAAGAGGCTGAATCAGGCCCTCCCCTGTAGTATTGATAAAGGCAGCCTTGTTTAGTTCGCTCTCTTTTGTTATATTCACCACTCGCCCAACTAGGCTGTAATTGGTCAGCCTGAAGGTGAGCGGGCAGGCCAACAGAACCTTGCTATGGTTGATTCAGTTGCCGTATTCAGGGCCAGGGAGGAATTTTTTTTCCTGCAGACGAATTGGCTGGTCTGCAGTTTTTCACCTACCTCATAGTAACAGTCACAATTTGGGGAGATAAGCCATTGGGTTGGATCATTAGCTGGTCAGGTTAAAGGAGTCCAGGAGGGATGTCTCTGGGGGTCCACACAGGGGGTGATGGGCCACAGCACCTCTCCCAATGGTGGCCCAAGTGGGATCATAGCACCTAGTCCATGTCAGGGGTGACTCCCCTGCTCTGATTCAACTGCACCTTAATCATCAACCAGCAGGTGGGCTGCTTCATACCAGATACATCTGTAAACAATAACAAATGTGGCCTACTTCAACACAAATTTCCTGTGTTTATTTCTGTGGTTTGCCGCTCACTGTTCTACAGGCATCATGCACCTGTGACAGGAAACAGAGGTGCAAACTTCTATTGGAAGTCAAAGAAAATGAGGTAGGAGAAGAATGGGAAGAGAGGGCACTATATCTTAACAATTCTGTTTCTGTTGCTCACATTTTCAGGTTCACTTTACTACATAGGTATCAGATACTGGAGTAGCAAAGCCTGTTCTCCTTTATTTCCAGCTCTGAGTGGAACTAGGGATCAGGGCTAGTGCTCCAAATTTGATGGACACCTTGACAATGGAACTGCTTCCATGGCAGTGGATGCTCTGGTTGGCTCACCTATCCACAGTGCTCCTCTGATTGGTGCCAGGTGGCTCCCATTTTAACTATCCCACCCCCTGCAAGTACCCCTGGAATAGCATCACTCTAGGGCACTTCCAGCCCATGTGGGCCATATAAGGCCTTTCGGGGGTCCACAGCAGGGAGCAGAATTGAGAAACAGGCCTGTAGGTAGAATATTCCTGTTTTCCAAATGAAAACGCCCCAAATGTTGCAACCATTTGTCATAGGTGAGTTACCCCAATTATTTGATTATTTTTAATTCCATTTTCTGAACCTTTCCCGGGTCTACAATATCCTTTCCCACAGCTGTTCTAGTCACAGGCTAAAACTGAACTTCATCCCACCCACTGTGTCTTGCCATACTGCTGCCAGTTCCTTTCTCTACTGTCTATTATATTTCATATGCCAAAGGCAGGAACTCCTGTCGGTTGTACTTAGAGAAGAGTACAAATGAGGCTCAGTTACATCATGGGCTGTATCCAACATTCTTTGTCCACTAGCACAAGGGCTCTTGAGCTAATGGAGGGGTGAGTCTTAATGTTGCACAACAGGAATTCAATGCAACAGTTGTGAGCAGAAACCACAGCACAACAAATTGTGCAGCCTATTCCACAACAAAGTTACCACCAGTTTGATTGCACAATAATGTTCCAGCAGCACTAAACTTTTCACTAGTTTGACAAGTCCACTGCTAAGTGACTTCAACTTCATTAGATACACACCCATCTGTTTAGCCTCTGGTTCTGTTCCGCCACCACCACCATACAGCTTGCTTCAATCTACCAGTGGCCTAAAACACAAATAATTCTGGTTCATGGTTTCCTTTTTTTCTTTTCATATTTGGAATTTAGGCAAAGGCTAATGACTGAATTGGCTTGCACTCCTCAAACAAAGTTTATGAGCTGGAATATGAGTAATAATATAGGGCAGTCTATGGTAATAATACAGGGTGCGCTATCCAAGTCATTCTCTTTGAATTGGCAAATATTCACAGGAAGTCTTTTCAATCCCCTTTTCAAAATGGGGATGGTTAAATTGGGCAGCTTACATTGCTTAGAGGATGCTATTTATAGCGCCATTATTCGGGAGGAAATCGGAAGTTCGGAATGACAGCAGAAATGACATGACATTGTCTTTCACGTTCACCTGCGGAAACATCTAGGTCATCCAAGGAATGAGTTAAAAGTCTAGAAAGGAAGCAAACACTACCATAGCTGTCTGTCATCTTGCAAAGAGATTTTTCATCTGGCGCTTAACATGATTTTTTTTTTTAGTAACAAAAACTCAAATAAGAACATCTCCCTCCAACCCCCAAATATTCTACGTCCTTAAAGATACTGGAAATTTCAGACAAAAGTTTTTCAACCTTTTTTTTTTCATTAGTGGGAATTCAAAGTCCCTTGAGGGAACAAAAGTGTCTGGATTGTTGGACCAACTCTACCTGATCAGCTGTAATCAAATGGTCTGTCTTTATACCACCTACAGCAAAACTCCCTCCTTAAGCCAGCTGTAAGATTAAAAGCTTTTCAACTTGCTATCTTGGGAAATTTCTTTCAAGGAAATTACTACAAAGCCTTGTTTTAGTATGTTCCCCTACTGTGCGTCCTACTGGGTTTTTTTAATAAGGAAAGCTATCCATCCATGGAAGTGTATCCTGTTCTCCATGCTTGAGTGTCTAACAGCAGGCATATACAGTAGACTCTCTGATGTTTTCCTTCTTTAATTTTCACTCCATAATGTTCTCTGCCTGGTTTTGCTGACTGATGCACGCACCTTCATAGTTTTAATTAGGGGTGTGCACAGAATCTAGGCAGGAAAAGCTGCTTTTCTGTGTAAAAGGGGGGAGGAAAAGGGGAAAAACAATTAAATATGGTTACCAGAAAACAATGTGCAATTACAAAAGGGTGGCTAAAACAATTTAAAATGTAGTCATAATAACATTCAAAAACATCTATAGCAGACTTCCCCAACCTGCTGTCCACCAGACATTGTTGGACCACAACTCCCATTACCCTGACTATTGGCCATGTTGAATGGGAGTTGAAGCTCAATAAAATCTATATTGTGCCACACTGGAAAAGACTGGTCAATGGTAAAGACTTTGCTTTCCCCCCTTTTAAGGAAACAGGGTTTTTCCAACATAACAGGAGACATGTGGGATCAGACCAAATGTCCTTCTAACCTAGTAAAAGCCAGTCAGATGCTTCCCAGAATACAACAAACAAAATTTAAAAGTCACAACACTCTCCTGTAATTTCTCTCCAGCAATTGGTATTCAGTGGCATACTGGCCTTCAACATGGGGGTTGTATATAGCTGTCATGACAACCAACCATTCATAAAAGTATTTCATTAAGCATTTGTCTAATTCCCCTTTCAGAGCTATCAAAGCCCGTGGTCATCATCAACACATCATGTGGCAGCAAATTCCCTAACTTTACTAATTGCTGTGTGGAGAAAAATACTTCCATTTGTCCTGAATCTCCCACCGACCATCTACAGTACAGCATTGAATAGCATTCGAGTTCTAGTGTTCCAAGAGTGAGAGGGCAAGTTTTTCCCATTCCATTTTGAGTCCTCATTTTGTTCTAAGCCAAAAGACTTTGGCTGCACATGGTCCTTTTGGAGGGAGAGGAGGAGAACCACCAGCCCACTTTCATAAAACATGGACTAGTGGTCCAATTCCATAAAGGGCAGCTTCTTATGTTTCCTATGTTTAATTCTGTCAGGCTGCAAAGAG
This sequence comes from Zootoca vivipara, assembly GCF_963506605.1. Lineage (NCBI taxonomy): Eukaryota > Metazoa > Chordata > Lepidosauria > Squamata > Lacertidae > Zootoca > Zootoca vivipara. The sequence continues at coordinate 27,839,465 of NC_083294.1, forward strand.
AGCAGGAACCTAGAAGTGGGGAACCGTAGGCCCTCCATGCTTCTCTATACAGCCCTTGAGAGTCTCATTAGGCCATGACCCTCTCAAGTCATGCCCTTCATTCTCTTCAAGGGGAAGAGACATAGCTCAGTCTCTTTTATTTATGCATTTTCAAACTTTTAATACATACAACTTGCAATTATATTGGCTTTCTGTTTATTTATTTCCCCCACTGACACATCCAGTGGGTTTTCCTCATTTACTAGGGTTTTGGAAAGGATTGGGGAGAGGGCTTTGACAGCATCCCAGAGCTGTGTGAGGTATGGGATTTGGGGAAGGTGGGGCAAGGGCTCTGAGACACACCCAGAGGTCTCACCCCTGCATTCCAAAGCCTGGCGCCTCAGTTACCTGGCTATGGGAAGGCAGTTTGAGGGCTCTGACAAGAGTCCCACAGCCCTTGTACCACCTTCCCAAAGCCAGATGAGCAGGCAGCACCTTCCTTATCTCCCTCTGGGAGGGAGGTGTGAAGGCTCTGGGAAGGCACCACCTTGCTTATTGGGGTCTGGGAAGATCGCAGGTGGGCCCTGGAAAGCTCTCATGGCCCTCCTGTGACCTTCCCAGACCCTAGCAAGCAGCCCTCCACCTGTGGGGGTAAGGTTCCGTGGGCTGCTGACTTTGCACATGGAACTGGAACTGAACCCTTGTGTAAGCAGTGGTCTCATTGTATACATGCATATATCTATATCTAATCTATCTATATCTATATCATCTATATCTATCAATCTATCATCCATCTATATCATCTATCGATCTATCTATCATCTATCTAAAACAGCACTTCAGACAGGCTTGTTCTGGATCCCTTTTCAATTTTGAGAACCACAACTTGTTCTATAGTAATTTAGAATTACTATAGGGATGACAACAGATCCAACTGTGTTATCAAAGAGGGTAGATCTTGGATGCACACATTGGGCACATTAATGCTACACAGCCTCAACTTAGAGGATAGTACCAGCCTCATGTAGCTTCAGGGAATGGTACCCTTCTGAGCATTCCTTCCCCATAGCTCTATAACTGCCATCTTGGAAACAGCATCATTTAATTTTTATCAGAACATCTAATAAAGGCAGAAGAGAAGGAAGGAGCGAGGGAGGGAGCGGGGGAGCGGGGGAGAGAGAGAGGGAGAGAGATTGAAACATCCTAAAGAGATGTTTAGGAAGCATCTTAATTATTCAAACAATTATTTTCTCGCAGTTCTTTTGCAATATATTGTTGGAAGAAAAATTGGTTTAGTTTGCAGTTTTAAACAAACTGGCCTAATTCACATCTCTGTAACTAATGCATAGATCAGAAATTAGGGATGGGAGAGAAATTCATTTTAATGCCAACTTCATACATCCCAAACCAAGATGCAAACTGAAATGCAGCTCCCCTTTGAAATTCACACTTTTTTGAATTTTGCAATCAAGTTCTCAAACCAAAAAAAATGTGCACCAAAAGTGTATATTAGTGAAAATAACATTTTTAAAAAATACATATATTAGGAGAATGGGCATGAGAATGCATACTGATTTTCATGCAGACCTTTTTTTGTAGAGTTGTTGCTGTTTTGTTTTGTTTTGTTTTGTTTTTGCAATGGGACGAACCAAGCTTAAGATTGGAAAGAAGATTTTGCACTTCTCCAAATTTTGCAGTATAGTTCTCAGCTCAAAAAAGTATCAAAATGTGTATGTGTGTTTAATCACACACTTTCGGATAAAATGCATTTTTAAATGCACACATTAGGATAAAATATGTATTTAATTACATTTTTGAGATAAACTATGTAATTAAGGATCCTTTAAATCTATACTTCAATGTGTATTTCACTTTTTTGTTCCTAATAGACTCAAAAGATGATGCAGCTTCTCTATGAATCTTCATTATGTATTTCATAATATTTATGTACCGCTTGAATGTAAAATAATAATAATAACATCATCAAAGCAGAAATTGTAGCAATTTATTTCTCTTGGACAAACATACCTTTTGTGGTAATCTTATATGGTTCTGTTATGGAAAATGCAATACCGTACCAAAAAATAAAAATAAACTAAAAACTAAAAGCGCATTTCTGTACAGATGTTCTTTCTAAAATCAAATATTGCAGATTAATGTAGAAACAGGATGGAACAGAGTTATGGCTAATCGCATGCAAAATTGTCATAAACTGGAAACAGATAGATCCATCCATCCCTATTTGCAAGTAGTGTGATGCAGCCCTTGTAGCAGAAATGCAAATGTTCTTTAAAATTCATTTGCAAATAAATAAATAAATAACACGTACCCTGACTCAGAAACAAATCCGTTTTATGGAAGCTTATTTCAAATAGTCCCCAAAACTAACACTCACATATATTTAGACTACAAAGAAAAGGAACATTGGACAAAGGGAATTCTGCTACATAATGCTAATGGAATGAATGTCTTTAAATGGGAGTAGGTGAGAAAAAATAAATGCACATTTGATATTTGAAAAGAATTTCCACTGTAATTAAATTAAAATTGGTAGATAAAAATGAGATTTCATAATGTTCTGGTGTTATATTGCTATCAATAGTGGGTTGTGTTGCATCCATGACAACAGGATGGAAGGTTGCTTATAATACTATTATGCTACATCCCACAGCTGAATGCTAATGCTGTGATGCCAAGGAAATCAAGTTTCAAATCTGGAGTCAGTGAACTTGCCATTGCCAGACTCAGAATTATAAGGAAAGAGCGAAAGCTAATAGGCACAAAATATCAAGAGTGGTTATCTTTTCAGAAGTCCACCATTGTCTGACAAACTGTGTTTTAACACGATATAAATGGGTGGGAAACCCATAAGATTTTAACAGGATGGTCCAAATCAAGGATTCCCCATCCACTTAAAAAAATTTCCTGCTTGGCAGGGAGTTGGACTGGCTGGCCCTTGTGGTTTCTTCCAACTTTCTGATTCTATGAAATGAAGCAAAACCCACAGCTCTAGCAGCACCAGCAAATTACGAAACTTAACTCAATTTTCTTCTGCACACAGTGAGAATTGATCAATTGGTTATCCAGCCAGAGAAAGAGCTTCAGAAAACAAATAGAGATTCTTCCGTTTTGATCGTGGATCTCTTTTCCTACACTGCAATTTAGCCTTTAGAATATATAAGCCAAGGAGAACTGCCATTTTCCTAGATGTATCTCAAAAAGTGAGGTCCAATTCAGTCCTTTATCTACAGTAAGCCTTTACACAGCATTGGGGGAAGCTGCAGCCCTCCATATGTTGTTGGACCCCAATTCCCAACATTCCTGATCACTGTCATGCTAGCTGGGACTGATGGGAGTTGTAGTCCTACAGCTTTTGAAGGGCCGCCATTTCCCTCTTCTTTGTTTAAAAGGTGTGCATGTAATCATAATTGGATGTATGATTCATTCTCAGGCATTCACGATATTTTTAAGTCCCATTGCATGGACTTCATTTGTGCAGAGAGGATGTTCTCTTGGTAGCAGGTTTGTTTGTTTATCACCTTTTTGCCAAGGCACTCAGTGTGGTTTACAATTTTACATCTTTTTTTTAAAACAACAACAACAACACCCAACTTTGGGTTTATTTGATGTGTGGGTTCTCACCAGCTCAAGTTATTCTTGCTTCATTCTTGGTGAGTCTTCTTGGCGAGTGCTCAGAGATAATGCTGGGTATCTCTCTCTAATAAGAGTTTTCTTCTGGTCAGTAACATCAGCATTGTGCACTGTTGGAGACTGGCTAGGTATGTGCATGTGCACATTAAAAATCCCAAGGTCAGGACAATGTGATTGTTGGATATATTTACTGTACGTGTAGTCTTCCAGCCACACAGCCTACCAGAGCAGTTGGCTTTGGGAGCTGTCGCGGTCACTCTGACCTGCACACCACCCCCGGACGTTTGACGGTCTATTGATGATGTGCCAACGACAAACTAAATACTTTCAGTCACTCACACACCTCAGACCAGGATATTGTAAAATAAAACAAGATGGTTTATTGTATGTTCTTAAGCGTATTGGTGACTGTACAAAGCTTAAATGGTTTCAAATCACAGATGGTTCCTATACCGGCCTATTACCTCTAAATATGAATTACCGGCCTATTACCTCTAAATATAACTAATAATAATTATCACTAATCTCATAACACTGTATCCTGTCTGACTATCTCACTATCTAACATCCACCTCAATAATAAACCAGCTCTTAACTCAACACCAACTCTAACAACTGCACTCCAACTCTAACTGTCCCACTGACTCCAGGGGTGGGGTTTTTATACTCTCCCAGAGCCCTCCCCCCTGGGTTCTTAGAGTTCTATCAGGGTTAACCCTCGACAACCTGGCTAACTTTTAGGCTGATCGCCACAGGAGCCCAAACTGCTGAACCCATATGCAACAGTTCAATGCACTTTAAGAACTGGAGATGAATGTTGGGAGGATACTGTGGTCGATTATCCTGCTGAGCATTATGAGAGGCCTGGGTTCATGCTGAGGTCACATCCATACCATAAAGTACTTTCATAACACATTAAGAGTCACAGCTCCCCCCTAAAAATCCCAAGGACCGTAGTTTGTTAATGGTGCTGAGCAGTCCTAGTTTTCTAGAAAAGGAGGTGCCAGAACTCACCATGAACACCTCCCTTGTTCTCTTCGAATAGCAATGGTGCCCACTTTGAATGCATAGCGTTGATGTAACTTGAGAACCAGCATGGTGTGACAATTAATGTCAGACTAGTACTGGGAAGACCTGGTTTTGAATCTCCACTCAACCATAAAACTCACAGGATGACCTTGGCCCACTCTCTCTCCCTTTGTCTTTCACAGTGTAGCCTACCTCAAAGGGGAAAGAATGAAAGAAGAGAGAATAATTTAGGCAACCTTGAGTTTCTTGGAGAAAATGTGGCATATAAATATGTGTGTGTGTGTGTGTGTGTGTGTGTGTGTGTGTTTACTTATTTATTTCATAAATTTATACAATGCCTCATTGTAAAATAAAAAAAATCCTCAAAGCAGTTTACAAAAAAGATGTATGAAAACCTTTGGCTTCCTCTCCAGACCACACAGGCATGTTCAGCATTTGATGACTGCAACATCAATAAGTTACATGTGTGAAGGTGGGCATCACATATCAAATGCCATAGTTAGTAGGAGCATTCATCATAAAAGGTTGTCCTGGTGTTTCCTATGTTAAATGAGGTGTGTAGTGTGGAGGTTCATAGAAGGACCTTTTTGGTGGTGGCTCCACACCAGTATATCTCCACTGAGGTGCATCTTGCTGCAACCTTTGTATTCTTTCCTTGCTAGACTCCTTGTGGCCAATGATTTAAGTCATTTTTTGATATTTTAAATTATACTCATTGTACAATTCATTAACACTATTTTAATTTTTATTGTGTATTACATTTATATACTACCTTGTTTTGTTTAGTTTTTTGCAATATGGGACCATTCTTTGGTCTTTTAATAGAATAGATAAATTTTGCAAACACTTCCTCGTGTCAATGCTGAACCTGCCACCTCATCATCATTATTATTTCACATTTACCAGCACTGGCATTAAAAAATGAGTTTCTGGCTCAAATTAACCCCTTCACTTGATGCTGCAACAAATGCAGGAATAATGCCAAATATATCTCTAATATATTTGTTTCCATTCCACCCATCAGTGCATAGCTTCATTAGAAACACATCTCCCTTTTTCAAAAGAGAGAGAAAGATGTTACAAGCTGAACTGAGGCCGATGGAGAAAGATCACTCGAAATTGCTCATTGATGAACTTCCTGGGAGAAGGCAGACACTATCAATATCATTGACCTTTGTGGGTACAGATGCTGTTTCAGCATCTGGCCCTACAATTTTGAAATTAAATAGAATTGCTTTGAAGGCACAAAAATCCTGTGGTGGGGAAGGAAGTTGTTTGCCTTTCACACAGTCTCTGCAGTTCCCACTTTTCCTATATGACAAGGTTGTTATTTATTTCATTTTTGTTATTTATTTCATTTATTATTGACTTCCTATGAAGCATCTCAAAGCACTTTCACAATAAAAGCATCAAAAAAAAAAGAACTACATGCAGTTTAAACAATTTCATATAAAAAATTAAAACAGATCCAAAAACAAAAGGAATTTCAAATCCAGTGCAGATGCCCATTGAAATAAAAAATTTCAGGTAAAAGGCTTGTTGAAAGAAGAAAGTCTTCAATAGACACTGTAATGACAGTAAATATTGTGCCTGCCTAATATGTAGCAGGAGAGCATTCCAAAGGGTAGGTGTCACCACTTTAGATGTCCAGTATCAATATTATTGTTGCACATCTCCCCAATCTCAAAGCAGTGCGAGTTCCAGGCACTTACCCAGAGTTTGGTTTCCTGGGAATGAGGGACAGTGGAGTCCTTAGGATATATGGTTTATTTACACATCTATACAAACTTAGCCTATGATGGAGGGCCCCACAGCATTAACACTCCAAGAAGATGTTGCTTCCCCCATAGTCAAAGCCTTGGATTCCAAGCAAAATCAAGCATGGCTCTCCCTCATAGACTTCAGCATGCCACCTGCTTCTAGCTCTCTCACACAAGTCTGGCCTTTGTCCTTCTCACCAACGGCCAGGTAAGGGAAGTGAGCCCACTCATTTGTCCTCTGGCACAGAGCCACTTCCTTTGGTTACCTTAACAACTCATACTTAGGGGGCCATTACCTCACTAGGAAGCTAGCCTGGCTATTCAAACAATTGAATCATTGCTGAATCCAATAATTGGAAGAGGCTCAGGCATACAGCCTAGCCCCACCTCCCAAACTCACATCATCATCATTAACCCATCCTTCACCCCAAGGTCCCAGTGTAGGTTACATTATTAAAACACAGTATCAAAAACAGTTTAAGACAACTTGCAATCACAAAAATAGACACCTAAAGTGTCTAAATCCAGGATAAAGAGGTGTGTGATGGGTTATCTGATGAGATTATACTTGCTGGATGTGCTTTCCTGCAGAGTATGGTAATTGGTTGGGTATATACTGTAAAGATGAGGTAATCTTTCAGGTATCTTTGTCCTGAGCTGCATAGAGCTGCATAGGACATGGTATTCTTGATATTTTCACAACCAGAGCTGCACTGCACATCCTTGACACTCCCATCTTCATTCAACTTACAAAATTTAATAGAAGTTTTTTAAAAGTAGTATTTCTTAGGGATATGCATCACCTTCGGACATGATCCCCTCATCCTGAGGTGAAGTGAGATGCCTTAGACGGAAGCACTTTGTAGTGCTTCAACAATTCAGATTTTTTTAAAAAATAAATAAATGCAGGGATGCATGTGCCAAAAACCAAAGAAATGAATCTAACCTTATCAGAGCACCCAGGTAGAATGATGGCCAAAGAGAGAACAAACACCAGAATGGGGATATGGTGAAGGAACAGCTTTGTCTTGACTGACAGATCCTGCTTGTGATCATTTTACATAGAAAGTAAATCTCTCTTAGTTTTTCCCACCACAAAGTAAGCTTTAAAAGTGCCCAGTACTTGGTCCGATCTGAGCAATTTGGCAGGTTTCCTACCCAAGGGAACACCTCTTGTGGCCACAGTTTTCAGACTAATTGCCCAAAAAGCACATGGAAAAATAGACATAGCTTATCACTATGTCTTATTTTCGGGGTATGGCTTATATTCCTTGAATGCTTAAAAATCCTGCTATGGCTTATTTTATGGGTATGTCTTAAAATATGAGAAACAGGGTAGTGCCCTCCATCTTTCCCAACATCAGGGTCTTTTCCAAGGAGTCTTCTCTTCTTATGAGGTGGCTAAAGTACTGGAGCCTCAGCTTCAGGATCTGTCCTTCCAGTGAGCACTCAGGGCTGATTTCCTTCAGAATGGATAGGTTTGATCTTCTTGCAGTCCATGGGACTCTCAAGAGTCTCCTCCAGCACCATAATTCAAAAGCATCAATTCTTCAGTGATCAGCCTTCTTTATGGTCCAGCTCTCACTTCCATACATCACTACTGGGAAAACCTTACCCAAAATTGTAAAAGCAGTCCTTGTGCAGTAAACCACTATAGGTATCTTTTTGAAATTTGGCAGAAGTTGAGCCCTCAGAATGTCTACCAAATTTCCACCAACTCCATGCAAACAACAGATTTTAAAAAATAAAAAATCAGACTTTAAATGCCTAGAATAAATGCCTTTGGATCTATTTGAAGAAGAAGAGTTTGGATTTGATATCCCGCTTTATCACTACCCGAAGGAGTCTCAAAGCAGCTAACAATCTCCTTTTCCCTCCTTCCCCACAACTGACACCCTGTGAGGTGAATGGGGCTGAGAGACTTCAGAGAAGTGTGACTAGCCCAAGGTCACCCAGCAGCTGCATGTGGAGGAGCGGAGACGCGAACCCGGTTCCCCAGATTAGGAGTCTACCCCTCTTAACCACTACACTACACTGCTTGTGATTTGGCAGGTGTTTTTCACTGGAGGGGCTGCTACAATTATCACCCACTTCTCTGAAAAGGTGGGGGTAATTCCCAGTAACGAAGGAGAGAATTCTCCAAGCTGAATCGGGGAGGGCGGGAGAGAAAGAGACTGACATGAGCTGAATCAGGCAACCTATCAATAACCTCAGGCTGAGGTGGGTGGTTTACCAGCATACTAAATCAGGATCCAAACCAAAATATTTGGTGAGTTTATATCCATAATATTTATTACTAGATTCAGAATACCACCGATCAACCCATATTCTCTGTGGGTATCTCCCCATATGATTATCCACCAGGTTTTGCAGGCATAAAAGTCCTTCAACAGTTGTGTTTATCAAGATCTTAAACCATTTATTTTATTTTTATCCTGGTCTTGTCCTAATAGTTCAGGAAGAGCACCCATAGTTGTTTTCTTTCTCAGAGGCAGAGATAGACTAGGTTGAGAGGCAATGAATGGGCCAAGGACATCTAGTAATTTTTTTTTTTTTTTGCCTTAGCAGGGATTTGAAATCAGGTCTCTCTGTTTCAAGCAGTTGTAGAAGGTGTGGAGCTGCACCACACACCTGCTGGATCACTGCTGTTTACCAGGATGGATAAAGGGAGAGGTGAGGCAGGGGTGAGGTTTGTGTGATGCAAATGTACAAAAAGAAACTAACCTGACAATATGCTTGCACCATGCTGGATACATCAATACCTCCTCCTTCTCCTCTGCTTCCCAGTATACAGTAGTGAATGCAACTAGTGGGAGGTCAAGTGAGCAGTGCAGCCCCACCATGCTGTCTGCTACTAGACTTAAGACCTATGCACATGGCCAGTCAATGTGGTGCCTTCCATATATTGTTAGACTGCAACTCTCATCAGCCCCATATTACACATAGCTACTGAAAATAGGCCACTGCATTTTGATTATTTTTTTAAGAAACAGAAATGTGAAATATTCTCTTTCAAACGGGCAGTGTATCCAGTTCAGAGATTCCAAAATAGTGGGTTAAAATGCAATGGCTGTTCAATGAAAGATGACCGCTGAAAGAGCTTGGAGCAGCAGAATACAGCAAAGAAAACCCAGAGAATGATATGAATATAGATGATGCAGTTCTACTGCTGAACCAAAGCAGGGTTGACCTATAACATGACTGGATAGGAGGTCTCCTGGGAACCATCATTAGGCTGAGGAAAAGCAAGGTATGTGTAATGAACGAATAGGTGTAAAGGCATTAGAATCTAAGCATTCATACCAATGAATTTGCTTACTGGATCAACTTAAAATGTTTAGCTCAAAACAGAAACACTCTAAAAAACAATAGTTATCTTTCAGGACATTGCCCTGGTACCAGAACTGGATCCTCAGTTTCATCTACTGAGTCTATTGGAAACCGGCTGGGTGTAGAGTCTTTGGTTGTTGCTGTTGTTCTACAGATGTGGCAATAATTTCTACATGGGTAAATCTAACTGGTCAATTACAAACTTAGTTGGTCTCTAAGGTGCTACTAGAAGGATTTATTTATTTATTTATTTATTTTATTTTGACTACGTCAGACCAACACGGCTACCTACCTGTAACTGGTCAATTCTTAAGCATATTAAGCTGCCTAGCAGATAACCTGTTGAAATCTGAAGTCCCAGAATGGGTTACTGCAAGTGGCAGACAAATCACCTTATTTTCTCTCCACTTCAGTTTCGTATACAGTATGTTTGATCTTAACTCCTTTCCATCTGGTTTTCTGCAGCTTTTCTAATGAAATGTTTGTATTTAAATCATTTGCATTTTCCCCAGTACAGTGGTACCTTGGTACTTGAACGGTTTGGCTCCCAAACAAATTGGCTCCCGAATGCTGCAAACCCAAAAGTAAATGTTCCAAAAGTAAAATGTGAACGTTTTCCAGAAGCTGAACATCTGACATGGCTTCCGCTTGAGTGTAGGAAGCTCCTGCTACCAATTGGAAGCCATACCTTGGTTTTTGAACGGCTTTGGAAGTCGAACGGACTCCCAGAACTGATTAAGTTTGAGAACCAAGGTACCACTGTATACTCATTTTGCATGCACTTTCCACTAAAAAATATTTACCCCCTAAAATATATGTTTTTGAGCATCCATCATCTCTAAATTGTATGCATTTCCCTTACAATTCACACATGTTTGAATAAAAATGGCATCACAAATTTTGGAGAAGTGTACTATCTGAATGATAATTTTATTTCGATCCACGTAAAAGTCTGGGAACCATGGATTAGATGAGTTTGAGTTTGAAATCCAGACTGAATGAAATTATCCTCCATCCCGAGCTACCAGTCAACCTATAAATTAACAAACTGCACAATCTGTTTCCTACTGGATGCACAGAAGCACAAAACGCCCTGAAATGGTGATCTACTTCTCAGGATCGGGATTTGAAATAATTTTGCATAGATCAGTGAATTGAAAACTGATCTGTATATCAGTGTTGAATAATGAAATTCTTCAGAGGGACCTTCCCAAGGATGAGTTTGGAAACTGGTGATGTGAGCTAACTTCAAATTGGGAGAGATCAGATTATGAACTCCCTCTATATGGCGAAGAACCTTGACAATCAAATTTATTCAAAACATTTGTTGACTGCTCAATCAACATACCGGAGTTACCTATTTATCCACTTGCACTTGACGTGCTTTCAAACTGCTAGGTGGGCAGGAGCAGGGACCGAGCAACGGGAGCTCACCCCGTCATGGGGATTCAAACCGACAACCTTCTGATTGGCAAGTCCTAGGCTCTGTGGTTTAGACCACAACGCCACCTGTGTGTATTATTTGTACTGAGTTTTAAATGCTTTTTGACTGCAATTCTATGTGAGAGTAAGCCCAACTGATAATGGTGGAGGTTATTTCTGAGTAAATGTGCTGCTTGTCTGGATCCAACATCATGTGTACCCTGGGCCCTAACTAAAGGTTATTTTCTATAAGCAAATGTTTATCAGAGGGTAACTGCTGAGAGCAAATTCCATAGGGTTCATTCAAACAAGCAAAAATGCATGCTTTATCATCTTTCAATAACCCTCTTCCACTGCAAAATGTATGCAGGGAAATGTAAAGTTTGAAAAACCTTCAGCTCCAGATTCTGTTCCTGACTGCCCCCGCCCCCCCCAGTCAACAAGCTTTTCATACATGGGGAAATGTTGGCAATGTGCTCTCATATAAAGACTGCTATCCATGTGGGTTCTGAGACAGTACAAGCCTAGAAGAGGACTATACCATATTCCTCCCTCCAGTTTGAATCGCCTCTCAAACACCCCTTTGCGATTATAACACTAGCCCACAGCAGCTCCCTGTTTGCCTCGGGGTAGCTAAGCTGGCATTGTGGCATCCAAAAATGCACATATAGATTACATAGGCAGGCCTCTAATGAAAGATAGGCCCACCTGGTAGCGAGTGGTATTTAAATGGCAGGACAAAGGGAAGGGAAATTGCCTAAGGGAGTGGGATTAGGAGCAGGTGAAGGTTAATCAAAGGAAATGACAGTTAAATGGTACTCTGGGCTCCTGAGACTGTACGTGTGCATTTCGCTGGAAAATGTGTTGTGGGTTTCCCATAAAGAAATATATATAAACAGAAGCAAAAATAATGGATCAAAAGGAAACATAATTTTCACTGCTGCCCCATCACAACCTTCACGTCTGGTTTCAGAACGTCCATCAGCACAGCCCTAAATAACAAGCAGAACAAAGAAGAAAGCCATATTACAGACACACACACACACACAGAGAGAGAGAGCTTTATATATTAAAAATAAACATATATCTGAATGAAAAGTAGTATCATGGTTTGGATGCGGGCTTCACACAGCTGAACAACTCAGTTCCCTTAGGAAGTATGATTGGATTGCAATCTGAAATATCCACATGCCTAAAAAGGAGTGGGTACTGGTCAATACTTGGGCTTGTGGGATTATCAGGCTGCAGTCTTCATTTGGGAGTAAATCCCTTTGAACTCAATGGAGTTTACATCTTGAGTAAGGTAAAGGTAAAGGGACCCCTGACCATTAGGTCCAGTCGTGACCGACTCTGGGGTTGCAGCGCTCATCTCACATTATTGGCCGAGAGAGCCGGCGTACAGCTTCCAGGTCATGTGACCAGCCTGACAAAGCCGCTTCTGGCGAACCAGAGCAGCACACAGAAATGCTGTTTACCTTCCCGCTGTAGCGGTACCGATTTAACTACTTGCACTTTGACATGCTTTTGAACTGCTAGGTTGGCAGGAGCAGGGACCGAGCAACAGGAGCTCACCCCATCGCAGGGATTCGAACCACCAACCTGGTGGAGGAGGAGCCAGATTCTATACTGAGTAGATATTTGTATATATTAGAAGCTAGGCCACTTTGACTGGAGATTGCATATGAACAAAAAGATTTTAAAAATGTCAAGCAACAGAGTTCAAGCAATGGAATATACTTGCTTGAGTTGGAGCCAATTATATGGGACATCTTTTGCCTGATGGGTGAGGTATAAGTAATAAAATTACTATTATGGTTATTATTATGGTTATTCCAAAAGGGGTCAACCTTTGGGCAAAATATATTTAGTTGTATAGATTCACCTTTTTCTCCACAATAGGAATTTGTGATGTTCAACATTAAAGTAAAAGGCTGGGTGATCCAAAATAGGAGTTAAAGGCAATTTCAAATAAGTATATGTGATTGCCATTCATGCCATATTCAGAGAGTCATCTGTAGAAACAGGTCACTTATTTTGTTCACTAATGTTTTTCAGCCTGACGTGGCTTGTGATCCACCACCACAAAGTAACCCATCATGGGGCACAGATTCAATTAAAACAAAGCAAAGCAAAACATTGTTGCGAACCACTACTGAAATAGGAGAACATAAGGCAAAATTCATCAAATGCATTATTCATTATTTGCAGTATTAGAAGTATCCATAGTATTACAAGTTATTTACACAGCTCTGGTAAAGCCTAATCTGTTCCCCTCTCTGGTACTAATGAAATATGGCAACAGATCTTGAATCATCCTATTACATGGCCTTGCAGGAACATAAAAGGTTAGGATTCCAGAGTTATTAATCCTCAATCGTTTTGACAATTGATTTTGAACACACAGACCAATGCACTCTTTTTAACATACAATCAGAAATGTTCAAAACTAATTGATTTCTCCCATGCACACCTGGCAGCAGCAAACTTTGAAAGGAAGATGTGCATTTGTGTTTAGATGTACTGTTTTGTCAGCATTTGGGTCTGGGTCTTCTTGTAAAAATGCCATGCCAATTCTACAGAGAAGAGAAGCTTACTTGGGGTATAGGGATGGACGAGGAATTTGAAAAGCTCCCTTCCCCTGGGCATACACCTCTCTTGGTGAGTATTGACTTTTTCTTTTATTCTGTGCCATAATGTCTGAGCAGATCTATGGACACTGGCTGCAATCCAATGCAGCGTTAAGAACATTTAAGCCCTTTGAAATCAGCTGGCTTATAGACACTTAGCTCTGTGTTGCATTGTGGCCTCTGAGGCTGGAACCAGATATTATATATGCATCTGACTCTGAACATAAGAACATAAGAAGAGTTCTGCTGGATTAGGCCAAACCCCTTTCGAGTTCAGCATCCTGTTCTCATAGTGGCCAACCAGATGCCTATGGGAAACCCAAAAGAAGAAACTGAGCACAGAAGCCCTCTCCCAGTTTGTGATTCCCAGCAACTGGTCCATACTCTCCAACATTTCTCTGATGAAAATAGGGACATCCCATTCCATAATGATAATTCTACTATTTATTCCCAACGCGCCTTACTGGGTTGCCCCTGCACTTTGAGCAGTTTCCAACATATATAAAAACATAATAAAACATTAAACATTAAAAAAACTTCTCTATACAGGATTGCCTTCAGATGGCTCGGGGGTCAGATAAATCCAAACCCTCTAACATTTCTGTGAGGGACAGGGGATATCGCGAAGTCCCTCCCCTCCTGAGTTCAAGCCCGTCCCCGAGCAAAGGGGAAAGCAGGGAGAGTTCCGATTCCAGTGGGGAAGCAGGAAGTCGTGTCCGAGGCTCAGGCAAGGTAGAGGAGCCAGGGTCCCAGGTGGGACAGGAAGGGGCAAGTAAGGGGGGAAGACCCATCCCCCCAACTCCAGAATTACGCAGGAAGAGGAGGGGCAAGAGGATGGGTCTGCCAAAGCTTTTGTGTTGGAGAAAGACGCGCCAAAAGCCATTAGGAGGTTCTGAAACCGACTGACAACATCGCTCCGTGTAAATAGCAATGACTTGAGCACTGTAAATACGCAGCACCAATAAAAGAATAAAATGCAGAGCTGCGTAGCGTCGTTACTCTGAAGTAGTCCACTCCGGCCACTGTGACAGCAACCTCCTAATCATTTTTGGGCTGCTTTGGAGTTGCCGGGATGAGCGTGTCAGAGGCGGAGAAGTGGCGGCAGATCGCTGAGCAAGCCCAGCTAGAACTGCAACAGCTGTCGCTGCAGGCGCAGGGAGAATTGAAGGCAGCTAAAGAGGAGACTAAGAAGGTCCAGGACGACCGGCTACAACTTGCGGAACAGGTGAGAGAGCTCCAGGAAAAAGAGCAGCATTTAAGGGCGGTGGCGGTAGACCTCCAAAACAAGCTGGATGCAGAGAAAAACAAGGCGGGAGGGGCACCCCAAGTCCAAGTGCTGCCAGGAAGGAGAGCCGGGACCCTAGTAAGCAAGTTCAATGGAGACCCGAAGGAGTTTCAGGGCTTTGAGACTGAGATTGTGTATGCTCTTGAGCTGCACCACGATGAGTTCCCTGATGATGAGCACAGAGTAGCGTTTATTGTGGAGCACCTTACAGGGGCGGCCAGGGAGTGGCTAAGACCGTTAATTGCAACAAGGAATCCTTGCATGAAGAATGTCAAACTATTTCTAGAAGGTTTAAAAACGATGTATTCGTCCGATAGTCATATGGACCAGACTAAGGAGGAACTTCATAATTTACGCCAAGGAAATATGACAGTGCGCGCGTATTGGGCGAAATTCACCATGCTGGTGCACAGATTGGGGTGGGATCTGCAGTCTGCCCCAATGCAAGCGGCGTTTTACTTGGGGTTGCATGAGGAGGTGAAGGATGAGCTCTCGAGAGGTCCAAAGCCCAGTAATATGGATCAACTGAGCAAAGCGGCTCTAGCGGTGGGGGTGAGGCAGGAATCCAGATGGAGCGACAAGCAAGCAACGCGCGCAAAGCGGGCTTGGTTCCCACGGTCGCAGGAGAAGCCACTCCCTCAACAACCCTTTCAAGCCACGCCTGGGGCCAGTCAGGACCAGGAACCCATGCAGATTGATAGCGCGCGCGCGCGGGCTTTTCAAACCCCAGCGGCGCCAAGACGCAAGGAGGGAAGGGGTGGGAATTGCTTTCTCTGCAACTCCCCCCAGCATCTCGTCAGAGACTGCCCACATCGCAGGGAGTGGCAAGGAAAGGCGGGAACGGTTGTGCCCTCCCCCACTGACGCAGCACCACAGCAGGGAAACGGGAAAGCCTGGCTGCAGGAGACAAGGGGCGGCAGCCAGGCACAGTCAGCAGACAACAGCCCCAGCCCACCCACCCGCACAGAGAGGAGCAGAGCCAGCCCACCCCTCCCAGAGCAGGAGTGGTTCTAGAAGTGACGCTCACGCTCCCTAATGGCTATCCCCTGACAGTCCTCGCCTTAATTGACAGTGGGGCGTCAGCGAACTTCTTCTCGAGGAACTTTGCAGAAGAGCACCAGATCCAGCTTCTGCAGCTGGATTTTCCTCTGCACGTGGCAACCATTGACGGCAGAGAGCTGCTGGGAGGGGCCATCACTCATCAAACTCCCCCCATGAGAATGACGGTTGGAAGGCACTCAGAGACACTGGCATTCAACGTCACCACCATCTCAGACCCCCCAATCGTTTTGGGCATGAGCTGGCTGGCGCGCCACGACCCCTCCATAAGTTGGCATCAGAGATGCATCACTTTTGGATCGGACTTTTGCCTGGAACATTGCATGCAGCACCAACCAGGGGAGGGGCCTCCGATAGCCACGGTGGCCACCATGCACGTCAAAGGGGGTGAGGCGATACCCAAACCATACTGGGACCTGCAGGAGGTCTTCAGTGAAGCGGAGTCCGACCACCTGCCCCCACACAGGCCTTTTGACTGCCAGATCAACCTGGTGCCTGGGGCAACTATACCCCCAGCCAAGCTGTACGCCATGTCAGACCAGGAACTGGAGGATCTGCGCGCTTTTATCGACAAGAACCTCAAGCGGGGGTTCATCAGAGAAAGCAAGGCAGCAGGGGGCAGCCCGGTCTTCTGGGTGAACAAGAAAGACACGCAACAGCGCCGTCTTGTGGTGGATTTTAGACGGCTGAATTCGGTGACAGAGCCAGTGGCTTTCCCCATGCCCAGAGTGGATGATCTCCTGACAGCGGCACGCAGGGGCAAGATTTTCACCAAGCTAGACCTGAGGGGGGCGTACAACTTGATCAGGATCCGGGAAGGCGATGAGTGGAAAACCACGATGTTCACGCCTCTGGGCTCTTTTGAATATCTGGTGATGCCCTTCGGGTTGCAAGGGGGCTCAGCATGCTTCCAGGCCTTCATGCACCACGTCCTGGGGTCCCTACTCTTCCGGAAATGCTTGGTCTTTCTGGATGACATCCTTATTTACTCCAACGACCCAGTGCAGCACGTGAAGGACGTCAGGGAGGTGTTACAGCGCCTGAAGGAGAACCACCTGTATGTGAAGCTGGAGAAGTGCAAGTTTCACACCAAGGAGGTGGACTTCCTGGGCTACAAGCTGTCAGACAAGGGGCTGGCAATGGACAAGGACAAGGTGCAGACCATCCTGGACTGGCACAGCCCCAGGACGCGCAAAGATGCCCAACGCCTACTAGGCTTTGCCAACTTCTACAGGAAGTTCATCAAGAACTTCTCTCGAGTTACGGCTCCCATCACTGACTGCCTGAGAGGCAAGCAGAAGTTCAGGTGGACACCAGAGGCGCAAGCAGCGTTCGAAAGCCTCAAGAGGGTGTTCGCCTCAGACCAGAACCTGTTCCACGTGGTTCAGGACGCGCCCCTACGCATTGAAACAGATGCTTCTGATAAGGCTGTGGGCGCCATTTTGTTGCAACTGGACGCCAACAGAGAGTGGAGACCCTGTGCCTTCTTCTCCAGGAAGTTGACCCAGCCCGAGCGAAACTACACAGTTTTTGATCGGGAACTTCTTGCGATCCACGCGGCGTTCCAGCACTGGAGACACTTCCTGGTGGGCGCCAAGCACCCCATCCAGGTGTGCACAGACCACAAGAACCTGGAGTTCTGGAGAACTGCCAGGGTGCTCAACCAGCGGCAGATACGGTGGGCGGAGTTCTTCTCGAACTTCAACTTCTCCATACACTACATCCCAGGAGAGCAGAATGTCAGGGCGGATGCCCTCTCCCGCAAGCCAGAGTACATGGAGGAGGAGGCGCCACCAGCCCCAAGGCACATTTTCCCCCCGTCGGCATGGTCCTGCGGAGCAGCAGTGGTGAGCGAGGCAGAACTCACAGCACTGACGGCAGCGGATGAATTTGCCAACCGCATCTTCAGAGAACTGAGAGGGGGGAGGGAGCAGGCAAAAGACTTTGCAGAACGCAGAGGGCTGCTTTTCTACAAGGGTGCGCTGTACCTACCCACCACCCAGCTTCGACGTACGGTCCTCAAGCAGATGCACGACAACCCTACAGCGGGGCATTTTGGAAGGGACAAGACCACTCACCTAGTCATGAGACACTTCTGGTGGCCAGGGGTGAGGGAAGATGTTCGAGACTATGTAAGGGGCTGTACCACCTGCCAGCGGGCGAAGGTGGTCAGAGCAGCGCCACCAGGGTTGCTGGAGCCCTTAGCCACACCACACAGGCCGTGGGAAGTGGTGTCCATGGACTTCATCACAGATCTGCCTTCGTCCAGGGGTAAGACTGCAGTGTTGGTGGTGGTGGACCTCATGTCCAAAATGTGTCACTTTATACCGTGTGCCAGGGCAGTCTCGGCAGAAGAGACAGCCAAACTGTTTGTTGATCACATTTTCAGACTGCATGGATTACCTTTAAGGGTTATTTCGGATCGTGGCCGCCAATTTGTTTCCAGGTTCTGGCGGCGGCTCATGAACCTCCTGCAGGTGGAGGTCAGCTTGTCGACGGCTAGACACCCGCAGACCAACGGACAAGCGGAGAGGGTCAACGCCATTCTGCAGCAGTACCTGAGATGCTACGTCAGCCAGCGGCAAACGGACTGGGTGGATCGCTTGCCACTAGCAGAATTTGCCTACAACAATGCAGTGCACGTCTCCACAGGGGTGTCGCCCTTTAAGGCCAATTACGGGCGCGACCTCAGATCTTTCCCAGAGAGGGAGAGGGAGGAGGAGGAGGAGGGCCCACAGGCTGAGGATTGGGCAGAGGAACTGGAGACGGTGCACCAGCAGCTCAGAGAACACTTGGAGAGGGCCAAGGAAGCGTACAAAAAGGGGGCAGATCGCCACAGGCGACAAGGGGAGGTCATCAGGGTGGGGGACAAGGTGTGGTTGTCCTCGGAGGGCCTTCCCACCAGAGGGAGGTGCAAAAAGCTGGCACCCAAATGGCTGGGCCCCTTCACGGTCACGCAACAGGTCAACCCGGTGGCATACAGGCTGGCACTGCCAGAGGACATGAGGGTGCATCCAGTGTTTCATAGATCGCTGCTGTCGCCGTACAGGGAAAGCAGCAGGCTCCGAGACAGCGAACAAACCCCCGAGGGAGGGGGGGAGAGGGAAAGCAGGGAGCAACTCAATGAGGCCACGGCCATCCTGGATTCAAGGTGGGGGGTGGGGGGCCTGGAGTACCTCATGGCATGGGAGGATGCTCCACCGTCCCAGAATGAATGGGTTCCCGCCACTCAGATACAGGAGGAATTCTTGGTGGAAGAATTTCACGCCCTCTTTCCCCACAGACCCAAGCCCTGGCACATGGAAAGGGAGGGGGAGGAGGAGGAGGCACGGGAGAACAGCTCACCATGGCGCTGGGAAGCGGAGTTTGAGGAACCAGAGGATGAGGTATGGGTGTCGCCAAGATCCACCCAGTCAGAGGAAGGAGCAGATTGGCAAAACATTTTTACCCCCACCAGCTCTGACGCCACGGACTTTTTGGGATTCCCGTCCTCCCAGGCGGAAGGGGGGGGCTCGCAGGACTGGGGGGAGGTGTTCACACCAACGGGCTCGGAGAGCACCGAGTTTTTAGGCTTCCAGTCGTCACCGACACATGGGGGGGGCCTGGGGAGGGGTGAAGGAGAGCTTGGGAGGGGGGTGGATGTGAGGGACAGGGGATATCGCGAAGTCCCTCCCCTCCTGAGTTCAAGCCCGTCCCCGAGCAAAGGGGAAAGCAGGGAGAGTTCCGATTCCAGTGGGGAAGCAGGAAGTCGTGTCCGAGGCTCAGGCAAGGTAGAGGAGCCAGGGTCCCAGGTGGGACAGGAAGGGGCAAGTAAGGGGGGAAGACCCATCCCCCCAACTCCAGAATTACGCAGGAAGAGGAGGGGCAAGAGGATGGGTCTGCCAAAGCTTTTGTGTTGGAGAAAGACGCGCCAAAAGCCATTAGGAGGTTCTGAAACCGACTGACAACATCGCTCCGTGTAAATAGCAATGACTTGAGCACTGTAAATACGCAGCACCAATAAAAGAATAAAATGCAGAGCTGCGTAGCGTCGTTACTCTGAAGTAGTCCACTCCGGCCACTGTGACAATTTCTCTAATGGAAACAGGAGTATCCTACCATGCCCTCCGACATTTCTCCAGTGAAAATAGGGACATCCTAAGGCAAAGCGGGATCAAATCAGAAACCAGGAAGGCTTCTCTAAATCAGGGACATCTCTGGAAAAATAGGGGCAGGTGATCATCAAGACATACTGCCTCTGACAGTGCAAGAGAACAGCTGCTGGTATCCTTGCCCTCCAAGGCAACTGTGTATCTCATCGACCCCTCCCCACTTTGTATCTGCAGGGAAGAGGAGAATGTATCAGTCCAAGGGCCTCATTCCCATTTAGGCAACTTCTTGAGAGGCTGGAGGGAAAAGTGAGCAAAGCTATGAATCTGAATGTTACCTTCATAGAGTAGCTTGGTTCACACACACATACACACACACTTTTCTGTCCTCCATTCAGGCAAACAAGAAACACGGTCCAAATTCAAGGACACATTCCAGCCCAGCAAAAACATTCAAAGAGTGTTAAAGCAAAGCCATGGAACAGTGATGAACTTCAGGCTTTCAACTTTCAATGGCGCCCCCCTGTGCAATGCTAACCGTGTCCCACCTCTTGGTTCTACACCATTTTTGTGGTGCCCCCTGCAGTGTGGCAGCCAGTGTGGCTCAACCAGTTGTGCTACCCTAAAACCACTTCTGTGGGGAGGGTTGTAGCCTGGGGAAAGAATATGGGGTATGGCCTAGGGATAACATGAGGCAGAGGAGGTTTTAGGGTAGCACGACCAGTTCAGCCACACTGGGCACTGGCACCGCAGTGGAAGCTGCAACAGTGATGTAGAATGGAGTGCAAGAGGCAGGAAGTGCCAAATTTTAGAATCGCACAGGGCGCCACTAAAATTTGGGAGCCCAAAGTCTGCTGCTATCTGAGGGCCAGGGCCAGAGTAGGCCGGGGGGCACATTTGGCCTTTGAGCTTGAGGTAATAACTTAAGATAACTTTCTCATGTCTTGACAACTGGCTTCTGGCAAGGTAAGGAAACATTCAAGATCATGATGTCAAGATGTAGCAGTTGTTGCTGAGAGCAGAGTAGAATGGCTACTTAGGTCAGGGCCGGCTCTAGGGGTAGTCTGGGTGGGGCGGGGTGCCAGGGCACCGGCCCGGTAGGGGGCCGCCGCGCGGTGGAGCCACACAGAAACCGTGCTGCACGCTGTGCCCACCCACCAGCCGCGGCAAGAAACGGAGCGGGGCGGGGGTGCCAGAGCGATCTCCGCACCACGGCGCCAGGGCGCCCGACGTGCTTGAGACGGCCCTGACTTAGGTATCACCAAAAAGGACAAATGAGGATGCCGATTTGCATAATAGTCAAACATGATATTTTCTTTGCAGAGATGCAAATGTATATGGAAGCCCCCATGCTGGAGAGTGTAGGCTCCCAAACTGCCAGAGGGTGGAAGCCCCCAAACTGCTGTAATCAGTTCTAAATTATTAATCAAATCTGTGAATATTTGACTGTATTAGTTACATTTTACATGGAATATTTCTTAGGGGTGTGGGTATGTGGTGATTATTTGTTATATGTATTTTCAGAAACTGGAAAGTGGTTGTTTGTTAACTTTGTTTTTCAATTTCTGAAATTACATATAATACTTTTTTAAGACTTAAAAATAAAACACCAGTTGTTGGGGCAACGTCTATTGCAAACCCCTCCCTGAGGGTGATTCCCTGCATGAATGGGAACCAGATTGAATCTTAGCCTCACTTCCTGCTAGGCTGAATTGTTGATTTGTTGTTCACAAATAAACATGGCTGTTGATGCCTTCCTGACTAATTCTGCTTCATGGTTTCAGGGTAGGCCTGTTGCAAGGTCTTCTCATACAGTGAGTGCATTTATAAAAACTTTGAGGTTTCATCATGTGGTATATTAATTAATTAATGCTCTTCCCAAACTTCACGGGAAACTGCAGCATCTGGATAAAGTAACAATATATACCAACTCTCATTCTCCATTGGTACTGTAACATTTGAGAGTCAGGAGGTAGTTCTGAATGATGAATTGATTTCCAATGAGGGTGTTTAAAAAACAACAACCAGCTGGCTAATCCTGGATAAATGCAAACACTCATATTAATCTTATTCTTTTCATTGGCATTATCTCAAAAGGCATTTGCCAAGCCACCAACCCCTTCCAACTATGAAATAATGTTATGTTTCTGTATCAAGTAGCCATTTTAAGGTTCAAGCCCAGGCTATACTCTCTTTTTTTCTTTTTTCTTTCTTTCTTTTCTTTTGCAAACCTTATCAGAGTCAGTTTTAGATACTTATCCAAAAGACACAACCCCCTCTAAAACAGCCTTCTTCAACCTGGTGCCCTTCAGATCATAGCTGCCAAGTTTTCCCTTTTCTCGCGAGGAAGCCTATTCAGCATAAGGGAAAATCCCTTTAAAAAAGGGATAACTTGGCAGCTATGCCTTCAGATATTTTAGACTACAGGTTGATGGAAGTTAAAAGGCAGCAGGTTGAGGGAAAGTATTCTAAATTTTGGTCTGCATGTCATTCTTGCTTCTCACCTGATAACAGACAACTAGTTGAAGATCTAGCAGAGTGTTCATTAGGATAGCTATAGAAGCAATGTATTTACAGTAATTGCATTTTGCGATTTCATGCTTGTGAGTTACCACAGAAGTGGAGTCAGGCTTTGTTCCCTCTTTACAATGTCCCCAGTTTGCATCCCCTGAAACTCAGACCCTGAGGGGTCTGAACAGAGTGGAGTGTGGCACTTCACATAGTAGCTGGTTGTATGTGTCATGATCCTCTACAAAACTCTCCTCACATGTAGAAAACTACCAGGAGGGAACAGACTGGGCAGAGCCTTTATCTCTATTCTGTCAGTATAGAGGGTGCCCCCCCTGCTTCCCTTATCTGCTGTTCAAAGTATCTCCCCCTTCCCATGACTATGTTCCTTCACAATGTTTAAGATAACCAGGAACACCCTCATAAGCTTATTGTCTATACAGTAGCTCAGTTCTACAATGGCACACCAAAGACCCATAAGGCTGGGTGTCCTCAGGAATTAGCAGAAAATATTTTTGTGACTTTTGGTGGCCAAAGAGAGGGCAAGGTGGGGTTTAAATCAACATAAACCACTTTGTTACCCGACAGAAGCACTTGGGCTAGCTCAGGCTACAAGAAGTATAAAATTAAATGTAGTGCTTTGGGGACCATTTAAAGGAAAGATTGTTCCTTTTATAGGATGTTTGCATTTCTCTTTCTATTTATGAAGATATCTTGGGGGGGGGGGAACTGATGAGAAGTTCTATGAACTAACCATTGTTCTTGGAGTGAAAATATTCTGCTTTCCATCTCTGCTTCAGAACAGCAATATTGATGCTAAAACTTTTTTAAAAAAAACAAAACCCAGAAAAGTCCAAAACTGTATGTTTCTCAAAAGTCCATACCTGTTCCTCTTAAGAACACTGAAATTGTGAGGTCAATGTGTATGAATCCAATTGCCTATCTTCATCTCAAAAGCCTTTAGCTCAGGCATCCCCAAACTGCAGCCCTCCAGATGTTTTGGCCTACAAGTTGATTAAGATCATATATTAAAATGAATGTATCAAATCTGCACTTTCTGAAACAATATAAGAGCTGAAACACAGCCATCCTTAAAAAAAAATTATGATGTTTTCCAATCAATTATTATTTGCAAAAAAATACATATACAATGGAAAAGTATGCATAAAAATGAATATATTGGTGAATATAACCTACAAAAATGTGTTATACTAGGGGGGATTGTTGCAGAAATGTACATTAGTCAAACCTACATACAAAAATGTGTTTATTAGGAAAAATGTGTAGTAAAATGCTGGTGAATTTTCATTAGAATATTTTTTTTAAAAAATTAAATTGCTCCAGAAATGTGGAGAACTGCATTTAAGATGGGAGAATGAGAAAATTGACAAATCCTTCTATCCCTAGCAGTAGGAGAGGGAGGCCCCTCCAAGCATTTAGAAAAGGAAGTGTTTAAACATGTTTCCATTTTATTTCTTCCAGAGATTATAATGCATAATTTTTGCACAAAAGTCAATTACATAGCCCAGTGATTTACCAGCAAAGCTGGTCAAAAGATATTATCTTAGTGCCAGTTAATGTGTGTGACTAGTTACAAGACAAAATAAATCCTTCGGAAATTACTTTTTTTTAAAAAAAAAATGTACATAAGAAAATCTCAACCAAAATGACAGCCCTAGTAAATGGTTTCCATTTACCAGAGAGAGTGACAGCTTTTTCTTCCCTAGGAAATCACTGTCCCTGCTCTGCCTTTCAGAGAACTATTTTGAGGAGACCTTAAAAATAAAAATGTGTCTGTGTGGTTATGAGTTAACAGCTTTTCTGGTTTCAGCAGTGGTGTGTGACATCAGAGCAGAACTTTGGGGCAGCTGTGCAGGCCCCCCCTCCACCTCAGCAAAATGAGGGCCCCTAAATATAGCAAGCCTTTCTTACCACATTTTGAAGCAAGTAATACCTATTACAACCTAAATAGGGGGAGAGCAGAAGACCATTAAGTTCAGAGCTAAAATTACCTAATCGCACCACTGGGTTTCAGCCTATGTATAAACAGAAATGTCCCATAGTGTTTCATCCAGGAAAAGGGGAATGGGTGCATCACAACCCCACCATAGCCAATGGGATCACTCTGCTACTTCTGTCAGAAGCATTAATCAAAACGCAACATCTCATCACGTATAGGCGCCAGGCAAAAGCTTTCCTCTATGACCTAAGAAGTAGGTGGGATGATATTAATGTATTTCTTTTTCTCCTTGGTTTTAATGCATCAGGGAGGGGGATGTTACCTGGTTGTTTGCTTGAAAGTCACTTTGAGTACATCTGGGCAAGATAAAGTGACTAACAAATGGTAATAACAATTGTGGGAGAAGCAAAACCTCCAAGGGAACAAGCTTGAAGCTATCCTATACTGCACCGCATTGAATTTTCTCAATATGCAGAAACCTTCTGGGCCTGTCTTAAAAATATGGACTCGTCCATTTCTTGACAGCAGAGTGAGTAAGGAGGAGTGTGCACAAGACCAGAATGGATGTTTGTAAGTGTCTCCACCCAAAATGGTCTCGTGTTGCACATTAAAGAGGTATACTTGGAACTACTCAAATGTCTTTAGTTTTTAGTAGTTTTCCTAGGTCTTGTCTCTGGGATGACATAGAAGGAATCATGGTCAGGGATTAATATTTTAGAAGAGTTTACCATTACAAAGGAGAAAGCAAAGCTATTGACACCATGCAACCTTCTAAGCAGCTGAGAGTTCCCAAGCCAAAACAAAGAAAGAATAAAGTTTCAAATACCTTTTCCCACCCTCTTCCAAGAATGTTAAATAATTCTGGTATATTTTGTCCTGAAGTGACTTGTTGCACAACTGACAGGCTAGGGATGGGAGCAATTTGACTTGAAACGTTTTAATGCTCGTGCCCATCTGAGGAATTACTTCATGGAATGAAATGGCAAAGGTTACTAACATGGTTCCTTTAAAGTTGAGTTGATGGGGGAACTAGAAAAACTTGCACTTTCTGGATAAAATCATACCCTCTGATTACAGGCTCATCTGTCACATGGAGCTTTCCCTCCACCATCTTATATGGTAATCTTAGAGACATTTAGAGAGTAACCCTATATACAAGAAGCTGGCATAAAGCAAGCCAGTGTAAGTTAAGACAGCATAAAGTTACACCAGATCCAAACTCTACTCAGCAGCGGCCCTACTGCTAATTGTGCAGGCTTCAGACTGGCAGAGGGAAAAGAAGCCTTTGAAATATTGTTTGAGGTGCACTACCCTTTTTGCTGCCTTAACTTATACCTAGTTTACAGGTCACATGACAGAGCTGAAGCAGTGTAGGATCCAGCCTAGGTCTCCCTTCTTTGGTTCCTCCCCCACCATGCCCCTATAGTACAGTACTAATTTTTCAGAGCTTAAACCAGTTTACGATCCATTGCACTCAGCTCAGCTAACTGACTCCCAACTGTGTCAGGATGGGGGAGATACACTGATGTATCTCTGGCTCAGCCAAGGATGAGGGAGTTAAGCCAGCCTAGTTCAGCTGTGACAGGGACCTCCCAATTTAGCTGGAGATAGGCTGGATCCTAATGCTTTCATCCCAGTGGATTCTGCTAAAGGATTGCTCCCTCAATGTAGTATTTTTTTAACAGACACTTGTCAACAGCATATAGAGTTGGATTGCAAAGTCACCACAAGGCACTTCAGAAGCCCTCATTTTGGCTCATGCTGAGTAGTTACAAATCCTGCTCTATCTCTGACAAACTCAAAATCCCTCTGAGGTGCACCCCAATTTGTCTCAAGGTTCAGGATTTATCCAGATCCCAAGCACAACCCTAGGCTATTGTTTCACACCCAGAAGGTACCTCAGAATCAAAACAGAATCAACAGAATCAAAATTCCATCTGAAAACTGGCACTGTCCTAACTTATTTGATTCTTATAGGATAGAGTCAGAGTGTGTGTCCAGTACACTGTGGCCATGCAAGGGCAGGTTCCATACCAGGGGAAAGAGGTGAAGAAGCACCCTGGTCATGGAAGCTGCAAGTGACTACATTTTACAAAAAGTCAAACCAGAAGTAGACAAGCATAAGGATACTTACTGTGTCAGCAGTATGGAGATTGTGGCCTATCCAGGAAGGACCATAGCTCAATGATAGGAGGTCTTCTTTGCATTCAGAAGGTCCCAATTTCAATCCCCAGTATTTCCATGGAGCCCTGAACAGCAGCTGGCAGTCAATGTAGACAATACTGAGCTAGATGGGCCAATAATCTGATTCAGTGTAAGGTGTCTTCCTTTGATCCTAAGAGCAAGAAAGGACCTTGTCAAGAGTATGAAGGGTAAAACGAAATGGGTGCAGCTTGGAAAGCTGCTTATCAGAGATGAAGGAAATTAGGAAGGATCAATCACTTGAAGGCTTTTGGCAGAACTACATATCACTTATCTAGGGATGACCAGAGCCAACATTTCTTGGTCATGTTTATGTAGTGGATAATTTTCCCATTTCACTCAGATTTTTTTTCACATGCTTGCAGGATAATTTCCAGGAGCTATTGTGTGGATAAAGCACCAGAATTAGCTCTTAGCAAACTTAAAATGAGAACTGGGACTTTGAAGAAAATATTTATTTATACTTGTAATTATTTTCCCTCAGGGATGGTGACAATTATTTGGACAGTCAGGCACAAGAATGAGTTTTTAAAAGGACCATTCTGTGTTAACCTCCTTGACTTCAGATTGTGTTATGCACTCCCTTGAATTCAATTAGGTGGCCCTTAACACAGAATCTGAGAGTAAAATGTCTTTAACTAGCTGCTGACAAAGAACAGCTCCTGATAAATGCAAACAACAGTGCACAAAATGCTGGTGGTGCTGACAAAGATTTTACCAAAATGTTTAACAATTACATTTAGAAAATTTTACAATATAAATATGTAATCCACTGCAGGTTGTGAACCCCATAAACCTATTACAATTTGCCATGTTCACATTCTCTGGCATTCTGTAGGCCACATTCTATGTCTTCTTTTTCTCCCTTCCTTAACGTACCAGTGAAAAACTTCACCCACATTTTAACACCCAACCTACACACACACACACACACACACACACACACACACACTGAAAAGAATTGTCAAAAAAAAACCTCCAGCAAAGATCATTTATACATCTGACAACCTTTAAACCCCTAAAGAAAGGGGGAAACCTTACTGCTCTCTGAAGAGCTCTTTGGTGGAGCAAGGAGAATTATGAGCAACAAGAGAAATACTGGTAATTAAGACAACAATATATCTATATCTCACAGCTGACACAGAATGGAGCTCCAAGTTAGCTTTGGGCAAGGTGTTGAAGGAGGAGGGAAAGAATGAAGTGCAGGTGTGCTGTTAAAGAGACATGCCAGCTCTGGAAAAGACCAACTAGGGCAGATTTGATTTTCTTAAGAAAGCAGATGTGTGCATATCCTCCAAATACACATTAGAGCAGACGTGAATAACATTTTGCCCTCCAGTACTTGCTTAACTCCCATCATCTCATCATCCCCAACCATTGGCCATGCTTGCTAGAGCTGGAGGGTCAAGGGTTCCCCATGCCTGTATTATAGTATCAAGTCAACAGTGAACCAAAATAGAAGTCAAATGCGAGGATCCTTTCTCAGACCAAGGACCACATTCCCTTCCAAACAACATCCCAGGGTCCAGTGGTGGATGGGGCCAGAGGCAAAAGTGGGCAGAGCAATGAATTAACTTTTACTTTTAATACAGTAGGCTAGTTTCTACTCACATCTGCATGCCCACTGGTGTTTGGTGCCCATTGGGACTGGGTGGGGTGGAAAACAAAGGCCTAACAGCAAGTTAGCATCAGGTGCTAAACAAGGAGCCCAACATGCGGAGCTAACTAATTCTAACCAACCCCCTGCTGAATTCCACACGGATAACAGTGAAGCTCGGGACGTAGGTGGCGATATGGGTTAAACCACAGAGCCCTAGGGCTTGCTGGTCAGAAGGTTGTTAGTTTGAATCCCCGTGACGGGGTGAGCTCGGTCCCAGCTCCTGCCAACCCAGCAGTTCAAAAGCACGCCAAAGTGCAAGTAGATAAATAGGTACCGCTACAGCGGGAAGGTAAACGGCATTTCCGTGTGCTGCTCTGGTTTGCCAGAAGTGGCTTTGTCATGCTGGCCACATGACCTGGAAGCTGTATGCCAGCCAATAACGCAAGATGAGAGCCGCAACCCCAGAGTCAGTCACGACTGGACCTAATGGTCAGGGGTCCCTTTACCTTTAGCAGTGAAGCTAAGGAGGAAGAGGCTGATAGGCAGAGCCGCACTCTGGAGTGGAAAAAACAGAAACAAAAAGGGAGATGGGCTTGGATGAATCCAGACTGACATTTGTGGGGTAATGGTCCTAATAGTCCAGTCTACCTTTCTATCCTCCATCCAAGCAAGCAAACCACTCAAGGGGGGTGCAAAGCAGGGACAATGAGCGGAGTGACCTAGGGAGATGGGGTGTGGCTGGGTAGGGGGTGTGGCCTGGAGAAGGTCCCACAATGGCCCCATTTGGCTCTCAGACATTCAGCTCTCCACTTCTTGTATCAGTGGTCATTGTAGAAGTGTGCTTTTCCTGCCTGCCATCAGAAAGGATGACTGGAGATGAACTGCCTAAAGGAAAGCAGAGAAAAGACCAGGAGTGAGATATTGTATTTTTAGCATAAAGCTCAGTGAGAGTGAGTATGTTTTGCTCGCAAAAGATCTACCATTCAGGTCTCATCAAACTCCTGCCTGAAAGCAGTGGCCACTGGTCTGGTTCCAAAACTTGTCCTCAAGATTCTCAGAAGTTTTATTTTGAAAACTGGGGGCCAATTGGAGGCTGGAAATCTATAAAGAGATCTGAATTTCTGGTTCTCATGAGGGAGCTGCTTCAGCACTTTATGCTTTGCTTCTAGATTTACAATTTTCTCCCTTTGAAAACCTTCGATGAACATGGGAGGCTGATCTAGCCTTGGAAATTGATCCTTCCCAGTGCTCTAGAATCTGGTCCTCTGAACCCTTTATTTCTGTTTTGGCCCTGGGGGGGGGTCATTAAAACAATACATAAATGCTCTTTAACCCCAATTCGTCTAAACCACATGCTGAAATGGTGCTCCCCCTTTCGTGGGTGAGGTTGCAATGTGAAGGGTCCTTATTACCACGTGTTGTGGGATTGTGTGCATGTAAACAAATTTTGGGATTTAGTGGTTTTCAGCCCCATCACCAGAGAGAAGATCTATAAGGACCCCTGGTTGTGCTTACTTTCCATGTTTGTGGGAGGTAACTAAAATTTACTTAACAAGATACAGTGGTATCTTGGTTTATGAACTTAATCCATTCTGGAAGTCTGTTCTTAAACCAAAGCATTCTTAAACCAAGGTGTGCTTTCCCATACCAGTGGAGGACTCAATTTACAAATGGAACACACTCAACAGGAAGCAGAACATGTTCTTATGCCAAGGCAAAGTTCACAAACCGAAACACCTACTTCCGGGTTTGCAGCTTTCTTAATCCAAGTTGTTCATAAACTAAGCTGTTCTTAAACCAATGTACCACTGTATTGATAATTCATTTTCTAACAGCTTCACATTTAGTCATGGCCCAAGGTTTATAAAAGCCTTCTTTATACCTACATAAAAGAAATTGACCTACCCACTTCAAGTTCTCAGGGGAGAAGTGGAGCCACTGGACTTCACAGCTGCCTGTTGGCTTTCTGTTGCTTATTTAACAACACAGTCACACAGATGTCAAATTCCATCCAAATATCATTTCATCTGTTGCTGGTTTTGATTATGAGTTTTTGATTCACTGTTTGCGTGTCAAGGTCACAGGACATCCCCCCAATAAATCACACATCACACAGCAATTTAAGTTTAAGGGTTTTGGCATTATTTTGGCCACAACTTTATTTAAAATACAACCAAATGTGAGTGGTTGCTTAGGCATTGGTTCATCCACCTGTCCCCTGCCCTGGGACAGATCTGACATCCCTAGCCATCTAGGGAGGTCAGTAGGTAAACACCCCCTGAGAGAGGATGGAGCCATGTGTCAGGCCCTTCACCTCTCCCCGAATGTTCCCTGAGGCTCTTGCTCTTGCATGGTCCTAGCCCCTTTCAGGGGTACAGACAAGAGCCAGGATTCCTTTAACAGAATACCCCTATAAGCAGCAGCAATTTTGAGGGTAGGCCCAGCCTTTCCATACCCCTCCACCAACCAATTTTTTTAAACAATGCCTAACCGCCAACCTTACAAGTTGTGACGATTTGCTACGCAGTAGGCAAAAACCAAATGGCACAGCCAATCAGCCAAATGGATGAAATTCCTACCAGGCCCCTGTCCCAAAGCAGGCGACCCCATGACAGGCATAGCAATTTCAAAGCAAAAGGTCCTTAAATAGGGCAGGCAGGCGGGAGATCTGTAGCACTGGCAAAAGTGAAACTAAAAGCTGCACAGAATTTATACCCGCTATCACTTTCAATCATTAATTTGCAACATGACCTCCCCCCCCCAAAAAAAATACTGTCCAATCCCCCTGTGGCCATTAGACTAACCTACCCAGCAACCCCAGGGGATG
Organism: Zootoca vivipara; assembly: GCF_963506605.1. Classification (NCBI taxonomy): domain Eukaryota; kingdom Metazoa; phylum Chordata; class Lepidosauria; order Squamata; family Lacertidae; genus Zootoca; species Zootoca vivipara. The sequence continues at coordinate 27,870,792 of NC_083294.1, forward strand.
TCCTGTTAACCCTTACCGCAACACATGCTCTCAATGAATAGAGAACCCGATTTATGTCTTACATTGAAATTCTGCCCTATCACCCTCTTTTGTACATTTTAAAGTCTTTTTCTTTATATCTTTCTTTCTCTTACCATATACCTGACCATTCACCTCATTTTTATCTTCACAACAAACCAGTGATGTAGGTTGATTAGTAGATGATCCAGCATGGCTGAGTGAGCTTCAAGACTAAGGAGGGGTTTGAACCTGGGTCTCCCTAGCTTTAAAAACAACCTCCACGTGAGAAACAGGCACAGTAGGAAAGGCATTACCAGTAGGTATACATTCCAAGAGTGTTTCCGTTTGTGGCTGCATACACAGCATCCACTTAAAGCACATTTAAAGGACATGACATCCCCCAAAGAATAACGGAAACGGTAATTCCTAGCACTCTTAGCAAAACAGTTCCCAAGACTCTTCGGGGGAAGTTGTATATGGTTTGTTTGCAGCCTCATATGGGAACATCATGTTTGGATTCCCTCCCATCTGCAGGGTGGTTGGCCAAAATGAAGAGCAAAATACTGTCAGAAGCAGCTTTTTAGCTGGGGAATCTGGACTGGAATTCTAAAGAGCTCCTTAGGTTCCTGAGAATGAGCCATATAAATGGAAGCCTCTTTTGCAGAGGAATTAAACTTTCCAGAAACTGAAGAGCAGATTTCAAAGCAGCACTTATCTGTACAGGACTTCTCTCTGCACACTCCTCCACTTAGATTTTTTTTTGGGGGGGGCTCACTTCTACACTATTTTCCCATCACTCAGTGGCTCTCAATAAAATACACTCGATAAAATACAAGTCAACAAGTCAATTAATAAAATTACATAACATCCATAATAAAACAACAACCTGAGAACTATAAAAATCAAACAAGGGCTCATAAGTCATATCTATTAGAATGTAAGCCCGAGAACAGGGACTGTATTCTGATTTAATTTCCAAATAGGTCCCAGCAATTTTTAGATGTTTTTTATAAATAAACAACTGCCACTTTCCATCCTGTGTATATTCCACCCAGAAACACCCCAAAAGAATGGTAAAACATAATGAGATCCCATAGGTGGGGGTGGGCAAATATGTTGATTTCAATTTATCTCTGCTTCTAATTTTATCCCAGTTTTAAGTTCATTTCTCCACATTTACACACCAAGTTTTTTTGGGGGGGAGGGGGGTTATAAATCCTGATTAAAATTCTCTAGCATTATAGTGTGACTTTCTCCTAATATGCACAGGTTTCTAGGCTATTTTCCCAAACATACACATTGCAAAGCAGTTGCCCAAAAATACAATGCATTTTTAATGTTGTTTTCACTAATATATGCCTTTACATGCATGTTCATGTGCATTCTTGTATGTATCACTTGGCTAGAAAATTGCATTGCAGAATTCAATGTGAGTTTCAAAGGATGGTTGTGTCTCAGTTCAAATCTTGCTTCAGAATGTGCAAAGGGCAAGTTCTCTTAAATTTAAACTAAGTTAAATTTATTCCCACTCTCTACCCATGGGCAACTGGGATAATAGAGTGATTTGGCTGCTTTAGACCAGGGATGGACATAAGGTAAATTGAGAACTACCCTGTTTCTCCGAAAATAAGACGAAGCCATAGCAGGATTTTTAAGCATTCAAGGAATATAAGCCATACCCTGAAAATAAGCCATAGTGATAGGCAGTTTAACCTTGTAGGTTAAACTGTACCATACTTAATAAAAAATAAGACATCCCCTGAAAATAAGCCATAGTGTGTGTGTGTTTTTAGGAAAAATAAATATAAGACGGTGTCTTATTTTTGGAGAAACACGGGTACTGATAGTTCGCTAGGTAGGGATGGAGAGTCTGGGATTTGGTTTAGTTCACATTTTAATGCAAACCTAAGGGCTTATCCACACTTCTTCTTGTCCCACTGCTCTCCTCTAGGGAAAACCACTCTTTAGTTCTCAATTGGAGCAAATGGCGATTTAGGTTTCTTCCGGATTGACGCTTGTTCCAATTTAGAGCTATAGAGGGAGTTTTCCTTGGGAAAGGAGCAGGTCAAGTACAAAACCACTTGGACCCATGCTTTCTAGTCATGGGACAACCAGAAGTTTGGATGAGACCTAATACAGCCTTCCCCGAAACAATACGCAAATTGACACAAAGCTATCTTTGGAAATGCACACTTGTATGAATTTTGTGATGTAGTTCTCCAAAATCTGTACAAAATGTCTACAGCAAGGTAAAGAGCATAAAAACGCATGTATCGATGAAAAAGGCATACCAAAAATGCACCATAGTGGAGAAAACGGCTTGCAAAACTGTTTTCTATTAGGAGCAATTACATATAAAAATGCGAATGTTAGGAGACATGCACTATGGCAATTTCTGTGAGGTTTTTCACAAACTGATGCAGAAATATGATGTATGGAACATAAAACTGGAAAAATCAGACATGAAGAAAAACCAAACCTGGCAGCTTAGTCCATCACTATCTTTGGGTGATTTGTAGTAGGTCAGCAAGGGTTCCTGATTGCTACTTAACAACAGCAAAAACCCAATGGCTCCTCTGCACAAATACACACACTCTCTAAATTAGACTGCAAAAATTAAGAAAGCTTTGGAAAGCCAGAAGTACTGTACTGTAGATGTTTCTGTGATGGGGCCACAAGCTCAGTTCCAGTACAGCAAACAAATTCCTGGGCTGAGCATATTCCATAATTCTAAGAATAACTGCTGCCACCATGAGCAACAGAGTAGACCCACTGAGCTTAATGACATGACTCGTTAGTATTAATGGGTCTACTCTGAGCAGAACTTGGTTGGATACAATATTGCAGTATTGGAGATAGGCTTCCATGTATAAGGAATTTCTCGGACCAGGTTTAGAAGATGGAATGACTGGAATGTCCACCTATGACATTTTGGGGATGAGGAATCTTGGGTCCAGGAACCAAATGTGATCCTCCAAGCCTCTCTATCATGCCCTTGGGGCTATTTCCAGGCCAGGCACCCTCTGTAGTCTTAGTCTTCTCAAGTGCTCTTGCCTGTCTCTAATGTGTCCTTGAGCTCTGATACTTCCTCTTGCTTTTCCTCAGTGTGTGAGAGTGTGTGAGTAGGTATAGAAAGAAGCCTACTGTACAAGGTTGGAATGTACATTTGTTACTCCTCCCACTTTTACCTCTGTCCCCTCCCACCACTGACATTTGGTTCCTGGAAGATTGCCTAGAAGGGAATGTGGTCCCCAGGCAGAAAAAGTTCCCCATTCCCACCCTATAGCCATATTGAAATAATTGCATGAACTCTGTCATGAAGGCATAACTTCACTGGCAAAAAACGAGAATACGATATCAATCGGAGCCACCATATTCTTTGTTTCATTGCAGATATCTACAGCAGGTTCATGCAATGGAAAATGGGGAAGGGAAAGGTACTGGATAAGGCAGAAACATTTATTTCAGTGAGATCCAGAGGAGGGGTACAGAGACTCCCACAGTTTACTGCATCTGAGGCAGGTAATTAAAACTTCATCACAGATAATTCAAATTGATTGGCAGCTGTGCTAAGTAAGTTGAGTGAGTAGGCCCATGGCAGCTTTGCTTGCTTGAGTCATCTGATCTATTCACTGTGCAGGGATACCTGTGCAACCCATTTAAAGCAGTTTCAAACTTACTTAGCTGCCACAGCCCACAGGACTAGAGTTTGATCAAGTGGCTAGCCTTCTTCAACATTTAAACCTCAGTATCCCTACAAAAATATTCTTTATGCGTTCATTTTCTTATACGGTACCATTAGTGTACATGTTGCTTTGCATAATACAAAAAGCACAGCTCCCAGCTCCCATGGAGATTACAATCTAGAATTTGATGTGACATGGCAGGGGGGGTGGGGGTAGGAGCAGAGGGTGGCAGGGGGGAAGCTGCAATATATGCAGTACATTTGTTCCAAAGTGCTTTGGATTCATAGTGGGATATTGCTCATTCCTGCTCTTTGCTCATGGCCTGGCTGTCTGGATTATGGGGAATTTATGTGTTGAGGATCTCATCAATCTGGGACAGAGGAACATCTAGGGTTCCTTGTGCCCTTGGCAAGGAGGTATATTGGGGTATCACTTTACTGCAATACCTACATTAGAAATGACTACATTTTGCATGAGCCAAGTACTCAAAGCATCTGGAGAGAAGATGAGGTGAGAAGGAAGGGCAGAAAAAATTGCACGCCTTCTCCTGCATTTGATCTTGCTATGACAGTGGTGCCACATCACATGGTTGGGCTGGCCCTTGACTTTAAACTGTAAGGTGAGCACACAAATAAGGGTCCTGCTGGTCTTCTATTAAAACTCTCCTAGGTGTAGCTGCACTGCCTGAGACTGAGCAACTTTGTGAGATAAGGGGCTCAACAGACTCTTAGCTTTTCCCACTCCACCACTCTGCAAAAAACCCAACCTGCAGCACATTTTAGAATTGCCATTTTGTATGCTTATCTGCCTACCATCAGCCTGCATGGAGCACCCCATTTGACTCCCACCCCCTGCCTGGGCCTTGGACTGCCTACTAGAGAACTCTGTGGGAAATAGCCCTGGTGCTCTCTAACAAAATACATCTCTGAGGTCTTCATGCAGTAATGATTTCTTGAGTTATTTGGGAGGACCCAGAAAAGTTTTTTTGTGTTTTTTATATTAAGTGTCCCCCTCCCAAGTTGCTGTGTAGAAGTACTCAATTAGGATATATCAGTCCCAAGTTTCTCAATTACCACATGAAGGACAGTCCCATTCACTTATGCCTAAAATGCTTACTGAGGATCTTTCCTACCCTTTGACATGCCAGTTGGTCTGTGGCAGTGACAGAAACAATTGCATTGCTTTCGTTTCGCCACAAAGTTTAACCATAAAGGAAGGCTTTTGAGCCTCCTAACGAGCTCTGGAGAGCAAAATGGGCCAAGGCACTTCACTTTGCATTCCGTAATAAAAACATGGAGCTTAAATATCATCATGAAATTGTATCGAAGAAGGAGAGTTATTTGAGCAAGGGAAGAATGTTGGGGGGGGGGGTTTCCTCTCTTCTGAAAGCCAGCATAAAAAGAGGGGCAGACTAAAGCTAACCAATTTAAAAATTAAATCTCAAGGAAATTGCAAAGGAACATTAACGAGAAACCCAAATAATAACAATAATAAAAAGTCCAAAAGATTCACGCTTGTTTCAAAGTTAGTTTATCATAAATCTGGCCTATGACACATAATAACTAGGAATGTTTTGAAGGTTATTTGATAGCAAGTTCAACAGTGTAGGTGACGGATGGAGTGAGCAGCATGATAATGAGTCCCCGGGGAAATCAAACTGGAAGAAGCAGACAGGGTGAAACATCCACGGGTTTGTATTCTAATGGAGGGGGGGGAAGCATATTCAAAAAGTTGACTGTTTATCTCATCAGAGCATCAAATAATACAAAGTCACTCTAATCAAATATATAAAACGCGTCAAATAGATAAAGCATGTTAGAGAAAGGTTCGCTAAAGAGGAAAGGAAGGATAGAAACGAGGGGAAACAATGCCTGATTTGGCCCTAATGCAGAAACACTTAATAGCTTTTGGGGGGGGGAGGTTCCATATCATCCACTGTGAAAGTCTCCCACATGAGCTCCACTGAAATGAATGAGGGGTTAGTATGAGCCCTATGACAATAGCACTGTGCTGCTCTCCACTCCCTTCGGTGGTCAAACTGACTGGAGACAGAGCTGTTCTGAGGGTATCAGCCCTCCATTAATCACTGCCCCACATTTGCTTGCTTGTTTGTTTGTTTGTTTGTTTAAACATCAATAGCCCACCTTCCTAGCCAGATAATAATATGTTGCTAAATGTGTTTGAGGGGCAGCTGCTCTATGAGCTAGGCCCCCAGATCCATGGGGAGATTGAGCATTCTAGGAAACACGTATTGAATTTTTAACTCTCCACCTGACTTGCATGGAGCCAAAAGGGTTAGGGTATGCACTGGAATGTAAACTAAGCAAACAACTAGGAGGTCTTTGTGGAGACCTTACATAACCCACCAGCTTCAGAGAATCTGGAACAGAACAGGCTATTGCAAACAATGGGAATACTAAAGGGACCCCTGACCATTAGGTCCAGTCGTGACCGACTCTTGGGTTGCAGCGCTCATCTTGCATTATTGGCTGAGGGAGCTGGCATACAGCTTCCAGGTCATGTGGTTAGCATGACAAAGTCGCTTCTGGCGAACCAGAGCAACGCACGGAAACGCCATTTACCTTCCCGCTGTAGCAGTTCCTATTTATCTACTTGCACTTTGACATGCTTTCGAACTGCTAGGTTGGCAGGAGCAGGGACCGAGCAATGGGAGCTCATCCCGTCACAGGGATTCAAACCGCCGACCTTCTGATCAGCAAGCCCTAGGCTCAGTGGTTTAACCCACAGCGCCACCTGCATCCCAATGGGAATACTATCACCCAGCAAATGTTAAAGGGACGTTTGCATCAGTGTGTAATAGTGTGCACAGGGAATTAAGCAATGAGTCTTTGTGTGAGAATGGGGGTGTTTGAAATATACAAGAGTAGGATGGCCATTTACTCTATTTTACAGAGGGCTCATCTTGATCCACTGAAATGCATGGAATGATATGATAGCATACTTCAGCCACAGCACCATGAACAGCACTTTGGTCCAATATCAAAAATCAGAAAAGGGAGCAATGAAGGATATTTGTTTTTAATTCAGTGGTTCACCCACCTTTCAACCTTCTCTACTTTGGCACAATTAATGGAGTTCTTTAAGTGTGACAAATAAAAAAAATGCAGCCATTCACAATTTAATTTTAAAAGCATGGCAGCTATAATTGATTAATATTTAGCATAAAAACTAATTTTAAACCCAATTGTGGGAAAGGAGTTATTTACTTCTTCTTCTTAAAGGTTTTTGATATAATAAATATGAGACTTTTTGCAGGCAGGTGGTTGTTGTGCTCCAGCTGCAAATGCACCTGAGTCACCAGCAGGACTCAATTTGGTACCATTAGTGGATAGTCTAAAAAAAAAGGAACACTTCTGTACAAAATTAAAGCAATACACACCTGAGGCACTAATGGAGATCACCAATAGTGGATTAGCAAAATGCCAAGTAGACCATGGGGCAATTCCCAAAGCTAATACGGGCCTACATAGGAGTCAACTCCTAGAGGCTGAGGTCCCTTTGGGCCCCCCAATAAAAAATTTGAGGGGGCAGGGGCCCCCAAAGTTGATGGGCATTGCCATTCAAATGGTGTGTGTGTGTGTACCATTGTGTGCATCACAGTTGCTTCTATTTGAATAATCTTATGTTTTACACAAGGATTTTTACAGAGGACGAGATGGTTGGACAGTGTTCTTGAAGCTACAAACGTGAGTTTGACCAAACTGTGGGAGGCAGTGGAAGACAGGAGTGCCTGGCATGCTATGGTCCATGGGGTCACGAAGAGTCGGACACAACTAAACGACTAAACAACAACAACATGTTTTGCATGTTTTTTGTGCATTGTGGGTTATTTCAAAATGCTATTTATTCTGTGGCCCTATTGGCTGAATTTGCATTTGGTTTCTGAAATGTCTACTCTACTGGATGTGCTTCTTGAGCAGGTGTCATATACATTTAACACATTCTATGGGAAGAGGCAGGAAAGTAGATTTTTCTGACAGATTCTTCTCCAAGAAAAAGAGCCTGGGTAACATTTTCCTGTGTGAATGATGGCAACAGGAAAATGAAAGCATGTATTGTGGACCAGTAACATACATGCTCCGAAAATAGGGTTTGCACTGGGCTATGTAGGGGAAGGGCATACCACAGTGGCATAACATATGATTTCCCAGACTCAATCCTTAACATCTCCAAGTAGGCCTGGGAAATACTGGAGAGCTGCTACCTCCATCAGTGTGTAGAGTAGATAATATTGATCTAGATGTACCAATCGTCTGACTCTATTTTAGAGATGGGTCAGTCAATCTGTTGATTTCAATTTCCCTCTGTTTCTCATTTTTGCTATCTTAAGTTTAGTTCTTCACATTTCCATGTCAGTTTCCAAATGGTATTTTATCCTTAAAATTCCTCGTAAAAATTCATCAGCATTTTTGTGTGGATTGCTCCTACTGTTAGAAAAATACAGGCTGTGGTCACCATGTTGCAAAAAGATTTGCATGTGTTAGCAGCTTAAAACCCGCAATATACAACCTATGTATGTACACTTACCCGGGAGTAAGCATGACAGAATACAGTGGAACTAAATGGCGGGGGGGGGGGCTAAGAAGGGCCCTGCTAGATCAGGCCAATGGTCCATCTAGTCCAGCATCCTTTTCTCACAGTGGCCACCGGGAAGCCCACAAGCAGGACCTGTGTGAAACATCCCTCTCTCTACTTGTGATTCCCAGCAACTGGCATCCAGAGACATAGTGCCGCCAAAAGTGGAAGGAGAAGATAGCCATAAGGGTTGGCAGCCACTGTTAGTCTTATCCTCCATGGATTTGTCTAATCAGCTATCAGGGTTGGTGGCTGTCACTGCCTTTTTGGGAGCAAATCCCATTATTTAGCTTTTGCACTGTGTGGAAAAAAATACTTTATTTTGTTTGTCCTGAGTCTTCCAACATTCAGTTTCATTGGGTGCCCCTGAGATCTTGCGCTGTGTGTAAGAGAGAGAAACTCTGTTCATGTTCTCAAAGCTGCACATTTTATATATATTTACCATGTTGTCTCTTAATTGCCTTTTCTCTAAACTGAAAAGCTCCAAATGTAACCATTCCTCCTAGAGGAGTTGCTAAATCCTCTTGATGATTTTGCTTTCCCTTTTGGGGGGGGATATGATTGCAGCTGCAGATACTCTCACACCTTACAGAGTGACTCTCAGCCACCCATTAAAAATAAATAAATTAGGACCATTCATTCCAAGTGATCCATGCAAACACTTTGGATCATTTACCTTCTTCCCTCCCCTTTCCTTGGCACTACGGAGTCACAGCTTTAATGTTACTTCTTATCTGACTTAGATATCTGATAGATATTGTAAATGTGTGTGTGTGTGTTGTATTGCAGGCTGGTGATGCGATCTACCATGCTCTGTTGTATCTTTTTTTAGTTGGAGACTATCATCGTTTTAAAAGGTATGCAGCTAAATTTTCACCAAGGAAGAAGGCACCATCAGGTGTATTAAAGTAATATTCAATTAATGCAATTTAGGTGTAGATAAAGCATTCCCTGTCAAATGTATTAACACCTTGCCTTTAAGGTAGTTATTTATTTCTCTCTCAATACGGAGAAGCTGTCATTTCATTAAAAGCAAAATCAATGTTCACTTTAGCAAAATAATAACAATAATGATGATGATGTGATGGTGGGATAATCTTTCAGACACCCTCTGCCATTTTTTCAGTAGCTTCCATCTCAATTTGCTTCTTTGCATTTTCTTGGTTATATCCTCTAGAGTCTATGCCTTACTGGTGAAAAAGTTGAGCAACATTCCTTCTACTTCATATGGTAACCTGTTCACAATATTATGATGGTGTTTTCATAAATCTGTTGAAATGGATTTTATTGACAACCTCATAAATCACAATTCTTCAGAGTGCCAAGATTCCTTATTGATAAACAGAAGCACATTAAAAACATTCTGAGTTATCTGCCCAATTAACATCTTGCATAAAATTAAGCACAGGGATGAAAAGTGTTATTTACCCAGCAAAGTTATATATGGAATACAGAAATGTATGCATGTGTGCGTCTCAACCATATACCAAAGAATGAAAAACATGTCTACACATTCCTGAAGCAGCCATATGCTTAAAAGGATGTCATTATGATACAGAGTAGTTCAATTCCAGAGTTATTCTGTCTTTAATGACCATATTGTTTACAATGGTTGTTTCATTATTGTAGTAAGATACCCTGAGGGTCCTTTCCCTCACAGCTGAGGTAAAAGTGGAAAAATAAAATAATTAGGCCTCTGCAATACAACAACCACACACACACACACACACACACACACTATTAGATCTTCCAGGATCAGATACAGTAAAAAATAAAATAATTTTTTTTAAAACAGGAATGACTCAAATAAATAGTATTTGCGTAAATCTCCGCATGTTGGGCCCAGGACCTGTGGAATTTCTTAATTCCATATTTTGTGTGATTTGGCTGCCTCAGGGAAAATTATCTAGACCAATGTTCTGATAAATATTGAAAAGCATGTAAACTACAAGGCATTTGAAAAATTAAAAAATACAGCCCCCACAAGGAAAAGAGAATAAGCTCTTCTCTTCAGGCTTCCAATATAAGTTTTAAAAATTATTTTACACCTTAAAATAGCAAGAAATTTACATTCCGAGGTACTGTTTGTTCAACCTGCTACTGTTGTACTGAAACCACACATGAATCCAGGCTGCTTGTTCTCCTTTCAAACACAGAGCTTTTGGCGTGGCAATTATCAGGCAGATCTACCGATACCCAATGAGTAAAGTCTGTTCAAGGCTGCTTCTCTGTGTGGTCTTTAAGAACTGTCCTTATCAGCCTTCTGTTTATTATTGTCCTCAGTTTAAAAGGGAATATGCCAAGCGATCCCCGGACTCCAATCTTTAGGCCTGTTGTCAGGACAAATTAATTTCTGTGGAAACCCACTGTGACTTAGATACCATCTAGGAAATGTAGGATTAATGGAGTCCCCATACAGCAAGCCGCGTGTGGCAATGGCTGCCAGGGGAGGAGGTTGGAATGAAGCATTGTGAGAACAGCGGAGAGGGTGGAACAACAACCAAAAAAAAAAAAACCACCAAGATGTTTTATGAGGGTCAGCTAATTTGGAGGGGGGGGAGTGTTGGGCGTGTTTTTGTTTTCAAAAGGAATTGCACATACAGTACTAATGTTTGAGCCAGCTGATTTTGCCACACACTCACAGTCCCAGGGAATCTCTCTCATGCTGCACTTTCTTCGGGAAGTGAACACAGATAACCATTTACCCAAGTAGCAGCTTACCACACTTATCCACATTGCCAAACCAAGAGTCTGGCAGTGATAGCTAGGGTTGGGCAAATCTGTCCAGTTTCTCATTTTTCCAGGATTAAGATGAGTTCTCCACCTAGCTACAGCAGTTTGATATGCAGATATATCCTCGTGAAAATCCATCAGTGTGTGGGTTTCTCTTAATGCACACATTTTTAAATGTGATTTTGCCAAAAGTTCATATTTTGCAAGCAATATAATGCAGCTTTGCCTGTTACTTCCATGACAATATGCATTTATGCACACTTTCCCCTAGGACAAAGGCCTTTCTTTTTTTACACATTATTCAGTTGAAAAACTGCGTTGCAAAATTCAGGAAAGTGTGCATTTCAAAGGATGACTGTGTTTCAGTCTGCATATTGTTTTGACAACTGAGAATTAGGTAGATATACCTTTAAATGTGAACTGTATCACATTTCTCCCCCATCCTTAGTATAAGTGAACATATTTACCACACATTTTTAAGACCCTTTTGCACCTCATGCATGGTAAAATTCTGCCTGCAACCTGGCAGGGTGATACAGACAATCAGACTACACTGGAGTGAGAAAGAAAAACACCTCAGCCTGAAGTAACCCAGTTGTCTGTATGCATCCTCTATAGAGCCCAGACTGCTGCCCCGCAGTTCAGAGAGCTTTATCACACATACTGAACCTGCCTAGAATTCCATGAAATAGTATACATGCATTATATGTAGGGCTGCCTCTGAAGACTGTTCAGAAACTTCAGCTGGTGCAGAATTCAGCAGCCAGGGGCAAGACAGTTTGAGCATATAATATCACTGGCTACCATTAGTTTCCAGGCCCCATTCAAAATTATGGTTCTCACCTATAAAGCCTTAAATAGCTCAGGACCATAATACTTCAAGGACCACCTCTCACCATATGAACCAACCTGGACCCTTTGATCACCATCTGAGGCCCTTCTTTGAGTGCCCCTTCCATGAGAGGGTGGCAACGTGAGAATGGACCTATTCTGCAGTGGCTCCCCATTTATGAAATGTTCCAGGGAGGCTCGCCTGGTGCCATCATTATATATCTTTATGCAGCAGACAAAAAGTTTCCCATGTAACCAGATCTTTGGCATTTAACTATATGTGGCCTTTAAGAAGTGTGTGGGATGTTTTCAATGTAACACCCCCACCCCAGTTTTATTGTATCTATGGGGGGCTAGTTGGTTGGTTGTAAGTCACTTTGAGATGCCTTAGGCAAAATAAATTGACTAACAAATTTAACAAATAAACATTTAAAATGGTATAAATAGTGGTATGACCAATGCTTGGTGCATGAAGGAATCACATGGAAATCTTATGGCAAATGGGAGTCCCTATTTCCTCTTGTTGGTGTTGTTTTGTGTATGAGCTGAAGAAGCTCAGTCAAGTAGTTAAGCTCACCACAGAAAAGAGCTGTCTTTACTAGGCCAACGTCAACCTCTATATGCATACAAACACTATTTACTGGTGTTACAAATAGTTTTATAACTGAGCCCAGTCACTTCCAAACTCCTGCAGCTGATAGCAGTGTTGGAGCTTCATACTCTGGTACCGGGGGGGGGGGAGAGTAGGTGGGGGCAAGGCTGGCACACATCCTGGGGGCGGGGCGTGCAGCCCGCAGGGGTGGGGAGCGCATCTTGGGGGCAGGGCGCATTGTCTGTGGGGGCGTGACACTCAGCGCGGGTGAGGGGCAGCTGCAATGTCACCCTGCCGGGATCGCGCTGCCAGGGGCAGTGCACTCCCTCCACACTCCTCTTCCTCCGCCAGTGGCTGATAGGGTCCTTTGTGATCCAAAGTTTGGCAATTCTCCAACTTCTTTCTCAGACAATCTCTTCAAAAAGACTTCACTTGACTCCACAGCTCTAACAGATAGTCTTCGACAAGTTGCACTGTAGTATTCCCCGCCACAAGGCACTGTGGCAATGAATTTAGCAATTTCCAGATAAGGGTTTTATAGCAATAGAAAATGATCTCAGTAGCTGGCAGCAAATTATGCCAGGCGCTGCCCTGATTTTGTTACTGTTTCCTGCCTTGCACTGATATCTTGTGACTGGTGGACCTTAAGGCATTTTTAGTCCTTTCAAGTAGGCCCTGGGGGTGGAATGTTTCAGAGTCCCTGTTTTATAAGCATCAAACCCAGTGCTTGAAAAAATCATTTTAAAAAGGAACTAATTCCAATTCAAGTTTGATTCTCTCTCCCCCCCCATGAATTACTTCTGTTCAAGTTCATCCAAATGAACTGTTTAGTTCATAAAAAGTTCATCCTCCAGCTTTCAGAATGTTACAAGTTGCTTTGGTAAAGTATAGAGTCCAAAAGTAAATTGGGGCTACGCACAAGTAATAAAAGGTTTGACAGATCAGCTGGTGACACTTTCCCCATAATTGCATTTTCATACTAGGCAAGACTTTCTCTGTTTAATTTGTCCCAGCCACACTGCTGTTAAAGGCACAAGGCACCATTCGTCTTGCTCCTGTACATGTACTTCTCACTGCAAGCAAAGACACAGGATATTCCCTCATTCTTTACTTCTGATAGTGATTAAGCATCTTTAGCAATAGCAGTGAATCCGAATCTACCTAATTAGTCATTGAATGTTGCCTCCACATTTTGCTTTTCAAGTTTCTTGCTAAATATTGAATTGAATTACTTTCTTTTTTAATAGGAAGGTAAGAGTCTGGGCCTCCTGCTTAGGAGTGGGGAAGGAATGAAAGTGAAGATAAACTATGAATCATTCAGAGTTCTACCTGAAAATGAAACACTCAGCACTTCAGAAACATTTTGACACAACAGGACACTCATTTTACTGAGTGTCATTCCCAGCTTGTGGAAATGTGGTCTCAGTATAGAGTTGTTTACAGGAGAGGTTAGGAATGTCAGACCCAGAGACTAAATGTGTCTCTCCAGACCTCTCAGTTTAGCTCCCAAGACTCTCCACAGGCCACACCCCTCACCAGCTGTACTTCATAACTCCCTTGGTGTTTTTACCTGCCATTAAGTTCTGATACTGCCTCTTGGTTGTTTGAATGGAGAATAGAGAGGCCTAATACAAGGCAGGCAAACAATGGACTATCCTCAGAGCTGAGAAATAATTTTCTGCAAAATACAAGCAAAGAGGGACAAACTTGCCCTTGACACTGATCCATTTGTAGAATGTATGTGTAGAAACTATCCTCCTGTGCAAAAGGAAACAATACATTGGTTGTTTTGCCAACTTTTGCCTCTGACCCCATCCAGAACTGGCATCTGACCCCTGGAAGATTGCCTGGGTAAGAATATGGCCCTTCATCTAAAAAGGGTTGAAAATAAGTATACAGAGTCTTTCAAAAGACCCGTACTATAGATCTGTGATCTCTGTCATGCTTAATAGATCTGCAATGCTTTGGAACACTGGGACCTTCATCCTTTACTATCAACTGAGTACTTTAAGCATGAGACCAAGTGTTCTGGAGAACTTTCCAGAAATGCTTGATTAACTAGAGGATGCAGAGACCTGTGTCAAAATAATGGAGGAAATAAGAGCCCCTGCTAGATGAGGCCAAAGGCCCATCTGGTCTAGCATTCTGTTCTCACAGTGGCCAACCAGATGCATGTGGGAAGTCTGCAGTCATTACCTGAATAAAATAATGCACAAAAGAGATACCACTGCATCAATATTTATTTCTAGTGGTGTTTTGTCAATGCAGTGGAGGCTGGTCCATGAGGGCAAATGGGGCACTGCCTCATTGACCCCAGTCTGCCACCAGTCAACATCCAAATGCTTACCTTCTTACTTGTAATCAGGCCAGGGGCTGGCAGCACTGCCAGCTTCCTCCTCCTTGGCCTCTATGTTGCCCTTGTAGGACCAGAAGATGGGGGCAAAACTAGAATTTGTTGGCTCTGCTTGTTGTTTGCTCTAGCTGCACCTGTCAATGACTCTGGCTCCACCTACTGTTGGGCTCTCTACCTTCTTCTCTACTAGTCCCAATGGGCACTAACCACAATTGCGGCACACATTTGCATCCATATAGTAGGGACGTAAGTTCTGGGAGGAAGAGCTACAAAGGAACTGAAGTTGTAGCAAAACAAGCAAACTTTGATTCCAGAACTAATCATCATAATAAATCTCCCAACTGAACCAAAATTCAAGAGGAGCAGAACAAACCATGGAGTTTGCTCCCCAATTTTGCTGATGAGCAGCTTCAAGCAGCTTCTTATGGACTTGGACCAAAAACACTTCAAATAGAGAAGTCCTGCCTGGGCTGCCTTGTCCAAGTCTAGATTAAAGATAATGAAGCATAGGAAGGAATTTAGCTTGATGTTGCCAATTAACAGTCAGCACCTAGACAGCAGACTTGAGCAGGCACAAACTTCCCCTGGGCACAGCCTTTTCCCACTAGGGTGAGATGTATTGTGTTTCTCTTCAAACAATAGTAATAATTTCTACATTCACATCAACACTTATCATTTCCACATGCCTGGAGGGAGTAAAGAGATGGGGTGTGTGATGAAACTGGCCTATTGTTCAAAGTCAATATTTGCATTCATTGCTCCACCCACTTTTGCCTCTGGCCCTGCCCAACACTGGCATGTGTCTCCTAGAAAGCTGCCTCAAATGGAAGGCAGCACTTGAGCTGCAAAAGCTTTCCAACATCTGCTGTAAGAGAAAAGCAAATTTTAGTGAGCTTATCACCAGCATACGCATGCAGAGAGGCTCCACCTGATGTGGGGAAGAGGAGGTGCATCTGCACTTATTATGTTAGTGAAAAACTGCAGCTGCATGTTGATAATTCTGAGGAAGGGAAAGATGCAAAGAATGCATCATGTGCATAGCTGTTTACAAAACTGTTGTGCTTTAGGTTTTGTTGTTGTTTTATATACAGTCATACCTCGATTTAAGTACGCCTCGGTTTGAGTATTTTCAGTTTATTTTTTATTTTTTAATTTTTTAATAAACTTTATTGGGATTTAAAACTAGACAAACAAAACAAATATTTCAAACTAATAGAACAATAAATCCAAAATCAAATAACTCAAATAAAGGTTAATCATCAAACAAAAATAACAAATTAATTTATATTATTATTGTACTGTTGACTTCCCGTCACCTCCCGTAGTGCTACTCATCTTTTTTTGCAAAATACATACTTTCCTCTTCATCTTCTTATAATCTCTTTTGTACGTCAATAAATCCAATCATACCAACAACTCTTGTACGCTCTAATATTACATTATAAGCCAGTCATTCTAAGGCTGCCATGGAGATTACGTTATAACTATTACTCTCTTGCATGTATCTCCTAAACACATCCCTTTTTTTTTTGCAAATGTCTGTTTTGTGATTCCCCTTAAATTATCTGTTAGTTGAGCCAAATCTACCATATCTAACAATTTATTTTGCCACTCTTTGAGTGTTGGGGCGGGGGGAGGGATGGGACGGTATTTTCAGTTTAAGCACTCTGCAGACCCGTCTGGAACGGATTAATCCACTTTCCATTACTTTCAATGGGAAAGTTCACTTCAGGTTAAGTACGCTTCAGGTTAAGTACAGACTTCCGGAACCAATTGTGTTTGTAAACCGAGGTACCACTGTATATAAAAAAAAACACAATGGCCAATTTCCACTTTGGAAGCATAACTAGGCAATTCAGGGGAACTACAAAATACAGGGAAAATATGCAGACAGGGAAAATATGCAGAGGAAGAATAATTCTAAAGCATCCCTAATTGGAACAAAGCGTCTGTGAATTCCCACAAGAGGACCAGAGGACCCAAAGTGTCTACTGTGCAACATATCCAAACACTAAGGAAACATTGTATCCCTGTAATGCCATATCTGTGCATATGAAAAGCAAGTAAAAAGGCCAGGAGGCCTTTACACAGCTCCTCATATAATAAGCCAAATTTGGCTGTTGTTTATGCACAGGAACTTGCCAGCAAAGCTTGTTGGCAGACGCAAAGGGAGTGTGGGGGAGAGCAGCCATTCCCAGTTTCCACAATCAGGTTCTATAGGCTGATCACAACAGGGGCTGTGAAAGGGCTTTCAAAAGGCGGGGCCTAGAGGTCAAGAGGCATGGTCCATATGCTTGCACAGATACACTTCCTGGCACCAGCAATTATGGAACCACACATGTAGATTATTCCTTTTGCTAGCAGGGAGGCAGTAGGTTGGGTGGCTGCCAAAAAGACGCCAGATCAACACTAATGCAGCTTTGCCAGCAATAAAGAGAGTCTGGGTTTTATAGCCAAATGGGGGTGATAGGGTGATGATGGGAATGGCGTGATAATCATAGAGAAGCCTTGGAGACAGCAGACATTTTCAAAACCAAATCTCTAAAGGAGCTTAATTTTAGAAGGCAAAAGAAAAACCTTATATAAAGCTAAAATGCCCTTGTCAACCACTAAACTTTTACAACATTAGAGCAGCATGCCCCACAGCATTTGTAAGATGGAAATAGATAGGTGTGCTTTAAAAAAAATCAGCTGAAGACTAATCCAGAAGAGCACATAGGATGCAGTAGGACCTTTTCACCTGGAACACCTTGGAAAGCACCTAAGAAATTTCCGCTGTTGCTGACTCTCTTCAAAACCAACCATCGTGTCAAAGCTAAGTTAAAAGTCTCCACGTGATCATTTTCTGTGTGTGGCAGGGAGGGTGCTTCCAGACAACTGCTATTTGGGGGTGGGATTCAATCATATTCTGGCAAATGTGAGTTGGATGATTAGGTGGTATTGCACATCAAACCAATTTTGCCCAATGGATTGGACTTTTTTAAGGTAAGGGGAAAGTGAGAGAGAAATGCACTAGGAAGTGTGGGCTGGCACTTGATCATCTAACTCCCCACCAACAAAGCAGAAGAAATGCTCTTTAAAAAGTCAATGCCATCTTATCTCCTTGTAATCAGGATGAATGCTTAATAAAGCAGATCACCTGGAAGCAACAAGAGGCTGGGACGCGGTTCCAACATATTCGAATATGCCAGTTTCAGCATGTGTACTGAGGTGGTACCAGTGCCAAATTTAGGGAGATGTGACCCTCCCCCTGGAGACCATTACGGGTGCTGAGCTTGGGTACTGCTTGTCAAAGGCCACCTGTCCCATCTACTTAATTGTTGAAATAAATAGTACAACTGGTTCATCTTTAGTAGTAAAAGGCAGTACTAATCTGCATGATCAATGCTGTCTCACATTCCAAAACCGTCTTCATTCGAGGGTGGGGGGTGGCTGGGTGATTACAGTGTCAATGTCCATTCAGTGTGCAAAAGAGTGGTTGTGATGAGATCCGCCCATGCAAACTTAACATCTTACATTGCAAGAGTGAAACATGCATGCAAATCAAAGTCATGGATTGGGTTGAAATAGCAATTAGAAATAAAGTATTCAGAATCTGAGCAAACAAAAGGGGTGTCAGAGACACTGTTTGCCTGGGGCAGCATTTTGACTGTGGCCGGACCTGGCAGGTGCAATCTCATGAGGGTTTGCTCCTTTTGCCATTCCTGAACATTTGAATCAGTTGTCTGAGTACAAATCCTTACAAGAGCATTATGTAAGGAACTGCTGTATTTCTAGAACCAGAGGTGCCCTGGTTCCTGGTATGATTTCCGGATGGCACAACAGAGCCCTTCATCCTAGATTCATTGCTTGATGTCAGTCCTATCAATTAATTAGAGGATAAATTTTAATCAGAATGCAAACAAATGCTTTGAGATACAGTCAAGCATCAGCCTGCTGGTTCTTTAATAGGTATTTTCAGTAGAACCAAAAAGTGCTTCCCATTTTTTGCTGATTCCCCCTTCCAAAAATATATAAAAGAAATGTTCCTTGGCTTGTTTAAAATGATGGCACTAGTCATTGCCTATAACAATAAATATCTGATTTGTTTAAATTGTGCATGCTTTCTCTCTCCCTCTCTCACCTTCATTTTGTTTCCTTCAGTGGCATCACCATGCAGTCGAGTCTGACTGGTTGAGTCCATGCACATGGTCTTATTTACATATGTCTGCTGTTGTCACTCAGATGTAGCATTGCAATGTAATATCATTCTTTATGTGATTCCTGATTGGGTAGAATCATCAATGTGATTCACTGAAGAACAGGGAAGCAGCAGCAGCAGCAGCAGCAGCAGCAGCAGCAGCAGCAGCAGCAGCAGCAGCAGCAGCAGCCAGGGAAACAATGACACTGAACTATATGTTTAAAATGTGAATATTCACACAATTGCAGTGGTGCTGCTGTTGTGTGACATACTACCCAAAGAAAATTGCTAGCTCCAGCACCAAATCATAAATTATGGGTATTTGGAGCAGCCCTAGTATTAAAACTTGCAGTATTTTTTTACTTGTCATAAAATCAGCACCTAAGTGTGGTGATCTTAAAGTACAGCTTAACCTTAAATGCATAGGTAGTATAATTGTAATCAGGATTCAGTCTGTACAAAGTTGCAAAGAGGGAGACCAAGAGGCAATTGGGGGATAATCTTTTGCATGGAAATAATGTACTGTAGATTGGTACTAGAGCACCTGCTTTGCATATAGAAAATCCCAGTTTCAGCCCCCAGCATCTCTAAGTTGGATAGAGATTCTCCTCCCTGAAACCCTGGCAAGTCACTGCCAGTCAGTGTAGACCAACCTTTCCTAACCTTGGATCCCCAGATGTTGTTGAACTTCAACTCCCACATCCCTGGGCAGCAGGGCCAGTGGTCAGGGATGGTGGGAATTGTAGTCCAACAACAGCTGGACCCAAGAGTTGGGAAAAGCTAGTGTACACAACATTCAGCCAGGTGGACCAATGGACAAACACAGTATATTTCAGCTTCCGGTGTTCCATTGTTCCTATGTACCTCAGTTTTCAATCTGATTAAGTTTTCTGGTGCTAGGTAGCATTAATTCCGTAAGCCTATAGTGTTGCTAAAAGTATGACATGCTGTCTTGCTATTGGCTTGTTTCCCTTAATTTATCCTTTCTCCTTCCTTGTGCTGTGCAATAGAAGTTTTTGCTCCCACCGTCATATTATGTGACTCAGTATAAAGGGCTTTGTTTCGTAAGTTTTAAAGTGCTTACGTAGGGGAAATTACTGTTTTCTCAAGTTATTTTGAAAAACATTGGTTAATGGCCCAAAGTGCACTTCTGCACATTTTTGGCATTGCATTTGGATTTTATCTGTAGTGTCTCCAAGTGCACCCAAAATGAGAGAAGGGATGGTGTTAACCAGTGCTTCTTTCTAGGACTACTCAAGGGTATGCAATATGAGCACCTTGTTTTTCTAGAAGAAAAGCACTGGCATGAACCCAAAAAACAGCTCACCCACACATTTCTTTACAGAGGTATACTGCACAAGGAATGAAGTTCTAATCTACTTGGTGTTTGTGCTCCCCTCCTCAAACTCTGCCTATTCATTGGCACCATCCATACCCCAACTGGAACAAAGTTTGACGTACATATTTGCTCGTATTTGTTGCCATCCCTTCTCCCTGCTGTCTTCTCTCTGTGTATCCTGTTCACAACACTGATTTAGACTGAAAGCGCACTAGGGCAGGATTCTGTCTTCTTGGTTGGGTTGGGTTGGTTTTGGTTTATGTAAAGTGCCATGATAATAACAAAGGATGTCTGTGATTTAAACCAAATTAGACTGCATTCCTAAGTAGGCTTGCTAGGGAGCAAGTAACATTGGATAGGACAGGATCCTGTGGCCTTCCAGATGTTGTTGAACTACAACTCCCAGCATCCCTGACCATGAGCCACACTGGCTGAGGATACTGGAAACTGGAGTCCAACAGCATCTGGAAGGCCACGTGTTCCCCACTCTAGCAGCAGCTTTTACTTCACTTGAGTTTTAGTTTATTAATCAATAAATTGATTAAATCTGCACACATTTGCATGTGAGCAAAAGAACAAGAAACGAAGGTTTGTTTTTAAGAAGATGTGGATATATATCACACAGCAGGCCTTGGCTTAAAAGAAGCATCACATATACACAGACATTTCTTCCATATTCAGTGCTGTATAAGTACTAAATATTGGGGTGGGGTGGGGTGGATAAGTCAGCTGAACCATTAATCAAGGACACATTTTCTACTAATTGAACTGTTTTAACTAGTTAAGTTCACTGATTGACCAGCCAAACATTGCATCCTACATACTGTTTGTTTGGATAGATATGAGCCAGCCAATGCTATGCTCTTTTTAGACACAGTGGATAAGCACAAGTTTTACTTCATTATTGAATTCAATGTGACTAAGGCTATGTGCATAAATAATAGCAAATAATCCCTACTGACTAAACATGCATTGAATTGTGTTGCATAAGTGCTTACCGGTAACTTTGACTGGAGAATTGTGTGTGTGTGTGTGTGTGTGTGTCCAAATCCTACATCTCCCACTAAAATATTCTAAAGGGTACTATCATAGATTTAAATTCCTTAACAAAATCAATGCTGGAATGTCAAACAAGTTAACCGGTCTGACCTTCTAATTGCACTATCATCATTCCTTTAGGAATTAGTTGAAGTAAACAATCACTTCACTTTTCACTAACAATTTTAAAATTAGGAGCAATGTGAAAATGTTTTTTCTACAGTGGCTGAAGAGATTACATCTAAGGCTTAGTAAATTCCTTTACTAAATTCTCTATATTACAAGAATGGGAAGAAGAAGACATGCAAATGACTAGTGAATTTCCTATCACCACTGCTTGTCATTTCTGGTTTGTTTATTTTTACATCAGTAGAAGGCAACTGAATATTAAATCTGGGTAGTGAATATTAATGATTTTCAAAGGATAAGAAAGCCCATTGGGTAACAGCCTTGGATGAAACCTTCCTGATTCTCAAGAATCATTTGAACAATTGCAAACAAAACTTGTTTCATTGATAATTTTACCAAAGGAAACACATTTTGTGGTAGCAGAGTACAGAAGAAAACAATGTTGCCTTACACATACACACAGAGTTGTGGTGGGGGTGGGGAGAAGAGAGAAAAACCTTTGAATATCGTATACAAAAATGGAATCTACGGAATGTATTTTTAAGTGCCATAGTCTGATATTTTAACAAAAGGCTTAGCAATATATGTGTGAAATTTGCAGTGGGAACATTTTGTTTAATGATCTGAGATGGGAAAAGTTAAATTCTCTTCTGAGAAAGTTCAGTTCAAAGCACAATCCTAAACATGTCTACTCAGAAGTAAGTCCTATGAAATAAGTTTGAGAGAGCTTACTCCCAGGTAAGTGAGCTAAGAGCTATATCCTAAATTAAAGTTGAATGAAGCACCATCATTAGTTCATACTGATAGATGAAGAGAAATGTAGAATGGAGACCGGAGGGAGCAGGAGGCAAGACCACTTGCTTCCTTCAAGAGTAATAATAATACTGAACAATATTAATACTGAATCTGCAGTATCTTCAAAAACTCAGTGGTGACAAAACTGATAATACCGTTTTGCCAAATATTCTCCAGGGGAGAACCAAACATATTTGGCAGTTCAGAAGGAGTTTGAGAAGGATGGAGAGAGAATGTTTAAAGAATTGTCTGAGACATTTCATCTCAGCCATAGGGATGGGTGAGAAATGCAATACAATTCACATTTAACGACAAGGTTGTCTGATTCGCAGTTTCCAAAGCAATATGCGAACTGAAACACATCTGTTCTTCAGAATTCACACCTCTCTGAAACATAGCTGCCAAGTTATCCCTTTTTTACAGGGATTTTCCCTTATGCTGAATAGGCTTCCTCGCGAGAAAAGTGAAAACTTGGCAGCTATGCTCTGAAATTTCCAATGCATCTCTCCCAAGTAAGTTGCACAAAAATGCATATACTAGGGCAAAGTGTGCATATAAATGCATATTAATAATGAAAATAGCATACAAAAATGCATTATCCAAGGGAACTGTTTGCAAAAAAATAATAATGTGTATTTGGGGGCAAATTTGCACTAGAATGCTGGTGAATTTTCATGAGGACTTCTTTTTTTAAAAAAATTGCAAACTAATGTGGAGAACTAAATTTAAAACTAGAGAAAGGAAAAAAGATTGCCTATCCCTACTCAGCCCTGATATTAACTAAAACTGAGCCATATGATGCTGGGAAGCCATATAATGTGGGAAGAAAAGGAAAGGGAAAGGAAAGGAAAGGAAGATTTGTCAGCTGTAAAAACATAGAAGGATTGACACAAGCTCTCCTCAATTCATTTTCCAGTAAACAAATAGCTAGACAACCTTCCCATTCCCCCCTCTACACACACACACACTGAAAATATACTGTTTCCCTTTTCCGTCAAACTAGAACAGAAGGTTCCAAGAGAAAGGAAATTATTAAACATCTAGTGGCTCCCCCCTCCTCCCCCCCCAACAAAAACTAAGATAGAGGTCAATGAATAAGTATATGCAGGCTGGAACTTAAATCCTCTGGGGTGACTGTAGGCTAATTAATAATTAATGCCAGAGCCACGGTGTTTGAAATGCAGATGTGATGACTGGAGGCTTGGCAAAAGCTGTTCGGAGGAAGCCGATCTGGATGCTACAGGGAATAGGGCGCTCCCTTGCCGGCTGGCTCGGGAAAGCAGACCTGGGTGCAAAGCAGAGCCTATGGTTTAGATTATGTTCCCCTCAGCTGTTAATTACCTGAACCTACTTTGAAGTCCTTCTCTTTTTATCCTGTGCATGAAAAGAGATTGGTTCAGCCAAGGGACTTGAAGAAATGATCAAATGCTTAGGGGTGTGTGTGTGTGTGTGTGTTCAGGGGGAGCGAGTGATAGATGGATGGGGGGGGGGGGAAGAGAAGCCAGAGGAGAACTTCAGATACAGAAAAAGATAAGGAAGAATGAAGGCGCACCATGCACACACGATTCACACATGAGAGGAGCATATGCCCCACATAACAAGCTCATGTGTAAAGCATGTGGCAGCATAGGAAGTTATCCTCCAAGTTATTGAAATGTAGTGTATGAAATATCTTCCTTGAACACACACACACACATTTGACCCTTTTTAATATCAGCAAGTAATATAGCCATTGCAGTACAAAAATCCTTAATCAGAAGAACTGTGTGTATAAAAGTGATAAATGAAACTTTTTCATGTACATTTTTTTTCCAGTGAAAGGAAATATTTGATTTGATATAATCCAATAATTTAAAATATGAAGTGTGCTTTCCCAAACACTTTTTTGTTTTTAGGAAAGCCACTCATTCACAATTTTTATGGGCTTTATTCTCTTGTTTTTAATTCTCACCATAATAGCTAGAAGTGTATCATGCAATGAATTTTTTGCTTGCTTTCTGCAAAGGCAGAAATTTTGACCCAGGGAAATTTGAATCAGTTGTGCTGGTACAAGTTTTCAAAACTTTGGCCTGGATCAAAAGAGCTGCACAATTCTGTTCCACGCACCCAAATGACTGCTGTTTGTGTTTCTCAGACAGCACACACACTCATCGTACCATGTGACAAACTTTTTCTTAAAATGGGAAGAGATTTTAAAAAACGGAAAGTTGCAATTTCCAAGGGGGAACATGTGGGGTTCAAGGCAAATCACACTATGTGCTCCCCACAAACATTGTCTTCATCTCCCCTCTGCCTAGGCATTTAAGGGTAGAAAGGGCCTGCTGTGAATCACAGAAAACCCATTTCCCCCCATGACCCTGACAGTATAGATTGCTGGGTGTCACCCCTATTTTACCATGTTGAAAGTTAGCAAACCAACTTTACTTCCATTCAGGGATGTTTAAAAACAGCCTCCAAAAATTATCCATTTGTGGGCAGTGAAATTGGGGGGGGGGGGGTTTCCTGGATATTCCTGGGGAAAGTGAAATTATCCAACAGTTTTTTAAAAACAACAACAACAACACCCAAACCCTCTTCTATGACATTTTAGCTCATTTACAATGCAATCATATGTAGGTCTACTCTGAAATATGCCTCTCTGAATTCAATAGGCAGGAGTGTATAGAGTGTCAACTTGAGTGTTGCATGAAATTTTGCAGTGGGCTCATACTGGTAGGTGAAGGAAACAAATTGGCTAAGAAAAAAGGGTAATATCATCATAATATTAAACAGTATTAAAAATGGATCCACAATTCATGATTGGTAAATACGGGAAAGCCATTTTGCCAAATATTCTCTAGGCCAGGACAAAAAAAAATATTCCAGTAGTTCAGAAGGAGCTTGAAAAGAATTGTATCTGAGAAATTTCGACTTGGTCCTAATTTCATTAACAGCACAACCTCAGAGCTGTTAACTAGGAAGTGAGTTCCATTTTGCCAATGTGGCTTACTTCCTAATCATGTCAAACCAGAAGCAAGTTCTGTTGGGTTCAGTGAGGTTTATCCCAGGTAAGTAGAGTTAGGATTGCAGCCTAAAACATGAGATACATCTCCGTTGGGGGTGTGCTTAATGACTCCAGAGACGCAGAATTACCACCTGAAAATGCTTCCTAAAAACCTAGCAATCTGGGGAAGTGTGATAATGAAGTGGAAGAGAAAGGATTGGGGAAAATAAAGACAAAATATGTAAAGGTTTTCTGCATAGATGCTTAATGTAAATATACAATTGCCAGTGAGAAATGGCAGAGAGTTTAATGAAAGATGAACAGAAAGAAAAATAGAAAAGCTTTTTTAAAAAGGAAAAAAAATAACACAGATTTGCCAGTAGGAAGTAGATGTGATCTTCAGCAATCCCCAAATGGAAAAGAGACAAGAATATTCCTTTTGAATGTTTCTCAAACATTTACCTGGCCCGGATGGTGTGTTTGCCTGAGATGCATCTCTCCCACACACACACAAATGCACAAACACCAATAGAGTATTCTGCACTGCATTTCTCTAGCGTATTCCGAACAGACTTGACTGATCTCATCTCCAACATTGACTTTGCATCTTTCAGATAAGATGTTTTTCATCAAAGGTAGTCCTCTAGTAGTACTACATCCACACTCAATACATGTGGGACCTGCGACAAAATGTTGCAGTGTGGAACTCACCTGTTCAGGATTCCAGCCAACCAGCCAGGCCCACCTTTTTCTAGGGCCTATCATTGTACTCAGTTCCCACTCCCTCAGTTTCCATTTCCTTCCTCTAATAGTCAGCAACAATTCTATGTCCACTGAGCATGCTTAGTTTTCAACTGACATGTTTCTATCTACATGCATCCTTTAGGGAAATTCTAGTTCTTATGGAGTGAGCTCACAAAATGCAATGGGTCTATAAAAATATGAAGGGGTAGCTAGCAATCATAAATTAAGCACTACTAGGGAAAGCACTTTTTAGTACCCTTTGCTGAATTGCATGCATTCCTTGAATTAAATCAATCAAATCCATTATTTTACTGGAAAAATAGGTAAAAGTAGAGATGAAACACGTTAGATGACCTCCCAGGGTGGACCCAGTTCAGCATGCAGTTTTCCACAGTGGCTAATCAGATGCTCTCAGCAAGCCTACAAACAGGGCAATAAATTGATAAGTCTTCCTCCCTTGTTGGTGATGGATAGATAATTTGTGTGCATGGTTGTAGTTGTTGTAGATTAGGAAAGGGGAACCTGTTGCCCTCCAGATGTTTTTGGACTCCAATGCTCATCAGCTCCAGCCAGCATGGCCTGTTATTCCAAGGGTTATTTAAGCAGCAGGCGGGTGTCTCGCCCGCAAAACCATTTAGGGATCCTTGCATTAACTTGGACAGGCAGAAATAGGACAGTGAATTCCCCAAAATGACTAAGGGGGCAGTAAGCCCACTCTGTCAAGGGCGTTTGTTATATTAGGTCCACACATACCCCCACACACACTGCAGCTGTTTAAGGGGATCCTACTTATTTCTGCCCATGCAAGTTTTGTGTGTGTGTGTGTGTGTGTGTGTGTGTGTGTGTGAGAGAGAGAGAGAGAGAGAGAGAGAGAGAGAGAGAGAGAGATCAGTCCTTCAGCTGACTTGCAATTTGTCCTAGCTGTGACTTATGAGAGTTGTAGTCCACTACTAGGGGGCACTAGGTTGGTGAAAGCTGTACTGTAATAATGTTGCATCAACCTTGGCCATTTGGAAGGGGGTACAGGGTAGCTCCTGGGAGGCAAATACTGCAAGGGCCTCCACCACCTCTGCAATCTGCCCTGATGACGACACAATCATTCAAACAAAACAAAACAAATATATGTTCAGAAACTACCTCCAAATGGCAAACACCCCCAAAAAAACTTCTCAAAACATTGCAGGCACACTTGTAATCACTCCCAAATTCAAGCCACTTTCTCCCCCCACTCCATCTGAAGTGAGTGCAAGAGCAAACATTTGGTTGAGTATTGTCAGGCACCACTAGCTTACTTGAGCTAGCTGGGACTCAGATGTGGAGTGTGCCCCATTAGCCCTTGTGCATGGCTGGCAATGTGGATTATGTGGACTGGGTGGGCATGGCATAAATTAGGATGGCTATGTTTTCAGAGAGTGGTCCTTTTTTTTTCTTGAGACCTCCTAGTCTTGAGATGTTTTTCAGATCTAGTCTCGTTCAAAGACAAAAAGTCTTAGGAAGGGGCAGTAGGAGTCTTGGAGCTGCCCATTGCAGATCAGGGGCAGAGCATCTGCTTGTCATACAGAATGCCCCAGGTTCAATCCCCATCATGTCCAGGTAGGGCCAGTAATGACCCTTGCCTGAAACCCTTATGACCTACTGCCATTAAGATAAATGGCCTTAAAATTATTGCCTTAAATGTATTGCCTTTATCTCTATTGCATTCTAAAAATACTTCAAATATGCTTATACTTACAAAGCTCATGGCAGTACTCCTGTACAAGCACACAGGAAATGCTCCATAACTCACAACCTGACCATCCCAGTTCTCATTCACCACTACTGTTTATTAAGAACATTAGAAGAGCCTGCTGGATCAGACCAATAGCCCATCTACACCAGTAACGTGTTCTCACAGTAGCTGACCAGTTGCCT
This sequence comes from Zootoca vivipara, assembly GCF_963506605.1. NCBI lineage: Eukaryota > Metazoa > Chordata > Lepidosauria > Squamata > Lacertidae > Zootoca > Zootoca vivipara. The sequence continues at coordinate 27,898,702 of NC_083294.1, forward strand.
CTGGGAAACCAGCAAGCAGGAGGTGAGCACAAGAGCACTCTCCCCTAATGAATACCAGCAACTGGTATTTATAAACATTGCCGCCTCCAACTTATTGACTGAAGAATATATGAAGAGCCTAGACACAGCAGATCAAAGTCCCACCTCCTCTAGCAACCTGAGTCCTACAGTGGTGAGTCAACAGCTTTTGGAACATTGTACTGGAACATCATAAGGTGTGTGCAAAATGGTAGCCAGGCTACCAACAATGTTGCCTCCACTGCCACTAAACCCTGCTAAGTGGGCAAGGGGTTACCATGCTGCTGCTTACAGTGAGCCCTACTCCATAAGAAACAGTTCAGCAGTTTCACCTTCTGCTGAAGAAATGTGATTCCTCTTACCTTCAGAGAATCATAGAATTGAGAGTTGGAAGGGAACCCAAGAGCCCTCTAGTTCTAGTCCAACCACCTACAACGAATGAAACTTTTGCCCAATATGGGGCTCAAACCCACAACCCTGAGATTAAGAGTCTCATGCCCTACTGACTGAGCTAACTAGGGAGTGGTTTTTCCAGTGGCTTTTCCAGTTTCTCAGCTCACAAATAGGGTGGAGAATTTCAATAGGCCTCTTGCACATAATTCACATGTTCAACCATCAGTGATTTAATCTTATTTGAAATAACATGATGTTTGATTGCTTCATGCCGTGGCTGCAAGCTGTCTTGAAGACCCAGTGGTTGGAAGGTGGGATATATACTTTTAAATGAACAAATACATATTAATTGTAAAGCATATTTACTCCCTGCAGCACTGGTGCTGAAAATGAAGTGAACATGAAATTAAACCTCTCCACTTTAAGATAAATTATTGCCTCATCCAGAAGTCTTCCACAAAGGGTCCAGGCCTTCACTGCTCCTCCCTCTAATTCTAATTTATTCACAGGAATAAATAGAGTGGTTGTTTGCTTCCTGACTGTGTTGGTTCTCCAGCAGATAGGTTAATAATTAGGGGTCCTTGGACAGACTCCTCAATGGACAGGTTCTCCAGAAATTGGGAGTCAAGCACCAGGCTTTACATTTAGAAGTTTACATGGATTTTGGGCATCTCCAGCTGCTGAGAAAGTTCCTCAGCCTGAAACTAGAGATGGGGCAGAAATTCTATCCAGTTCACATTTAAAGATGAACCTAACGAACCTGCACTTTCTATAACAAAACACAAATCGGAGCGCAACTATTCTTTGAAATTGGCACCACTCTGAATTATGCAATGCATTTCTCCAGCCAAATAGTGTACTCCAAAATGCACATGCTACAGAAATGTGTGCATAAAAAGGCATTTATTGATGTAAATATCATACAAAAGTGCCTTGTATCGGGGGAAACTGCTTTGCAAAAATATGTGTTTTAGGCAAAATTGCATGCAAATATTAGAAATACAAATGAAAATGCTGGTGAACTTTTTTGAAGATTTATTTAAATATTAAAAAGCAAACAGGTGGGGAAATGAGGGGAATAAAATTTAAGACTGAAATATAATGCAAAATGAAGTAAAACTGAGAATGTCAGATTCACCCATACCTGAGACCTTGGAGAGCAACGGCTGCTTGTCAGATAGATCAGCAATATTTGACTAGATGTCCTGCCTAAGGCTGCTTTATATGAACCTTTCCCTGCTCATAATACCCTCCTTCTGAAAGAAAATTCCCCCCTTACAGCCTAACCTAACCAGGGCTGGCCCAAGATATTTTGCCGCCTGACCTGAAGGACAAGATAAGGGGATTCCTCTCCATTTGGTCTGACAGTAGAAACTTACTTCCATATTGGCAGTGGGATAGCATCTCCCTCACACCTGAGGCAGTAAACTAGCTTTGTTGGTAGAGGGAGGCAAGGGCCATGTAGCATACACAATGCTGTCACCCAAGAAAAGAGAATGGTCAAGGAGGAAAGAGCCAAGAGGTTGCTGCCTCTCTCCCTCCCTCCAGTATCTTCCACCTGAGATGATCGCCTCACTTTGGATAATGTTACAACTGGCCCTGTACCTATCAGGTCTGTGGAGGAGGAGAAAGCGGTATTGTTGCTTGCTGCATTTTGGAATTCATAATGCCAGATAACATACTACTTTTTGGAGGCAATAATCCCCCTTCCCACCTCCATTTATTTAGTCAAGTAAGTAAAACAGAGAAGAAAGAGTTCCAAATCAATAATAGCTCCCAGGTTTCTTCTGCCTGGTTTCTCCATCAAGGGTTAAAAAACCTGGACAAAGCCAATCAGGCTGGGTTTTTTCATGAAGTCTACCCTGGTGGGGAAAGGGGGGGGCTGGAACTGAGCTGTAGCAAAAAGCTTTTTCTCTCTCTTTTTTTTAACGCCTGGAGCAAATTCTGCATGGCTGAGTTTATAACCCCCTAAAATAGGGTTAATGATGGACAAGCGGTCACAGGCTTAACTGTAGATTGGCAAGACGCCAACTCACACTATAGGCTACCAATGACAACCCCCAGCCAGGTCTAAATTGGATCTGCCCTTGAGCACACAAGAAAATAGAAAGGAGGGGGAAATGTATAGGTGCATCCAACGCTGGAACCAGCTTATATGGTTTTATTTTATTTATATATTTATTACATTCTTGTTCAGCCCTTCCTCTAAGGAGCTCCATACAATACACACACACACATACCCAATTTTATCCTCAAAACAACTCTGTGAGGAAGGTTACGTCGCAAGAGACCGATCAGTCCATGGTCATCCAATGAGCTTCATAGGTGAGTGGGGGTCTTTTCAGTTATGGTGTGGCACTCCACCCACTACACCACTCTAGTCCCCATTGTTTACAAATCTCAGCCTTCTGGAATGGCAGAGTTTGGGGATTATCCTTCTGCAACCTACAGCCTGAGCCTATGTCTGCTTACTTGAAACAAAGTCCCATGCAAGTTCAACCCAAATTAGTATGTATTGTACTTTTAGTCTTAATAAGGACTTGCATTCCACTCTACTAGCTTCATGGGCCACTTAGCATCGCTGCATGTAGAAGCCCCAGGTTCATTCCCTGGCAACTTCAAGCAGGGCTGGGAGAGGCACCTTTCTGAAATCTGACCTACTGTCTGGCACAGTATAAGGCAAGCTCCCTGTGTCCCTAAGCTCTACTTTTCTAAGCAGGAGGGTTTTCTGCAAAACCAATGCTCACTTACAGGAAAACGAGAAACTCCACATGACGGCAGAAGGGCTTGAACTGCATTCCTATACATGTTTACTCAGAAGTAAGTCCTCTTATGTACAGTGAAATTTATCCCACAAAAAGGTACATAGGATTGCAACCTAAAGGCTAAGTAAATAGGGCCAGAATCAGGCTGCAATCCCAAATTTAGATTGCAATGCTCTGAATGCACACCTGGGAGCAAACCCAACTGAAACGCTATGTCCTGAGTAAACATGCCCATGGCTGGTTCTGTGACAATGCAATCCTGTGAATGTCTACTCAGGAGCAGAGATGGAGAAGAAAAAACTGGCCTTGCATTTTAATGAGAAATTGCTTAATTTGCACTTTGTGAACAAATGCATGAACCAGAACACAGCTACCCATTGAAATTCATACTAGCTCTGTGAGGGGAATTGCAGGGAGGGCGTTTCGTAACAGGTCTCAGCCCCCTTAACAAACACAGCTCCCAGAATTCTTTGGAGAAAGCCACGGCTGTTCAAAGCAATGTCATAGAACTTTAAATGTATGGTGTGGATGTGGTTTCAGAACATTACAAAACATGGCAGGTGGTGGGGAACTTTGCCCAATTTCAGTACTATTGGCTATTTTATTTTATTTTAAATACGTTGCAAGCTGCCTAAAGAACTTTGGTCAGCTAGCAGGATATAAATGTTCCAATTCGACAAACAAGGATAAATAAGGTGCTGGAACAGCCCCATTTAGTGCAGCATCCTGTCTCCCACACACTCGGCAACCAGATGCCTATGGAAAACCCACAAGTGAGGGCATGAGCACGATAGCTGTCCCCCACCATTGTTGCCTTGTGACTGGTATTCAGAGGTCATCTTGGAGATAGTACACTTCCAGCATGACTTGTCTTCATGGGTAGATTTATCCTCTGTGCATTTCATTTCATTTTATTACAGTTCTGTCCCACCTTTCCTCCTAGGGAGTGCAAGGTTGCCTCCCCATTTTATCTTCACAGCAACCCTGTGAGGCAGAGGGGACTAATAACCCCCTCAATGCCACACACAGAGAACTTCATGGATGAGTGGAGACTGGGACCAGGGTTTTCCCCAGGTGTGCCTCTCCACACAGCACTGCCTCTCCACGTACTTGCTTGTCCATTTTCCTGTTGCTTTTAAAAACGACAGGAGCTGGGTCACAGGCAAAAGGTGATGAATCCTTCTGAGCAGCCATAATGATCTCCACCAAACTATGTGTTCTCCTAGGTATGTGGGATCATGCTGTTTCAGAAAGGTTAAGAGGCATCTTAGGGAACACAAAGACCAGAAATGATTTTGAAACTGTATGGTGCCTGTTTATCCAGTATGTTGGACAATCTGTTAAGATGGAGAGTGGAAGACACCTAACTGATGTAATTCATTCTAAACTATTTACCACTTTGCCTAATGCTTGACTGTATTATTTACATTATATATGCATGGGATGTTTCTTGGGGAAGGTATATGGGGACTGTTTGTTATATGTATTTTTGGAAACTGGGAAATAAAGGAGTTCTTAAAATTAAAGAGAGAGAGAGATGTTTATGGTGAGAAAGGGGAAGGGCCCACCCATAAGACAAGCAGAGGCAACCACCTCAGGCGGCAGAATGCACAGATGCGGTAGATCCTTATGTAAATCTTGATTCTCCTCTTGTTTCTGATGTAGGTCTTCACTTACCCCTTTTTCCCTGGCAGTGGTGGGCATTATTTTGACATTCCCCTCACAAGTCTTGGGTTGGCCCTGGGAAGCAGGGCTGGTTTTACCTCTCTCTTTTTTCCTAAAGAGGGGGGTTCCTTTTATTTAGTGGCAGGGAATACGTATTACAGATGCATACACACAGAGGATGTTTGTTTGTTGTGTTTGCATGAGCTATATCCCTGTATAGAGACATTACAGAGGATGCTCACTGATTTGTGTGTATTTTATGAGACTATAATATATCACATTCACAAAGAGGATGCCCACCAATTTGTATGTGACAGACATATATCTCTATACATGGATATTACACAGAGGGGGGATTTTCACTGAGTGCATGTGCATGCATGCGCGCGCGCACACACACACACTCCTTTAATTTTGTGAAGCAAAAGCTGTCAAGCAAATAGGGAGGCACCATTATAAAGGAGGGGCTGGTGAGGTGTGGGGGGGGAAGAGGAATTGAATTTGCATTCCTTCTGCTACAGGCACATGTTTACATGACCTTTAAAACAGAATTAAAGCTGTATCATCAGCAGCTGGAGGCAACCGGCATTACTAAGGCAATCAAATCAGAAGGCTAAACCAACTATAAAACATAAATTAAATGGAGAGAGGAGCATCCTAATTCACTAGGTTGGCTTGCAAATTACTTAGCTGCTACTAGCCTTATTTTCACCCTAAACAGTTTGGAGAAGCAGGCGGGCAATGGAGGAGGGGGCTGGGACTTTGATTCCTTACAGGGGCACACACCTAGAAATCATTATTTTGGACCTGGTGGCCTTAGATCCACATACCGTACCTATGAGCTGGGCTTTTCTTAAAAGGGAAATTTAGAACTGCCCAGCGGTATGTGATTATAATTTGCCTCCAAAACGTGCACCACTGCAACACACCAGTGAATTTTCTGTGTGAGTGCATACATGCTCTCTTGCTTTGAGTCACATGCTGCGATGTTTAGAAGCCTGCATATAATAGGTGAAAATCCTCAGAACTTGGAATTAGGCAACACTAGTGTAAAAGAGTGTGTCTTTCCTTCCCATTAGAAAGAGAGAGAAAAGGGTGACTGTTCCATGGAACTGTAGTTGTAGCTGTCCGAAGCGTCTTTGACAGGGTTTGGGGTTCTACAAAAGGATGGACTTTTCAATCTCTTTTAACATCACCTAACATAAGACAACTTTTGCATGGCTCAAATTTTTGAACTGCCCAAATGTTCTTATTCAACTGCCTTTTTGTCCCTCTGTAACTGCTCTCTTTAAAAAGAAGAATTAGAAGAAGCCCTGTGTATGATGTTCTAGCTGTGGTTGCTCATTGCTTAGTTCCCGTGCCTGTTTGCAATATCGGCCACAGGACATGACATGTAATAATGGTGATAAAAGAAAGTTGGCCTTTTGAAAGAGACAACTTTAGAAAACTAGGAATATTGTAAGCACAGCAGAGACCAGTCCTATTTCCACATGCAACACAGGCTTGTCTCTTTGTTCTGGCCTCATCTGCACCATATACTTAAAGCAATATCAAACCACTTTAAGCAGCCATGGCTTTTCCCATCCGAAGAATCCTGGGAACTAAAGTTTGTTAAGAGTTCTGAGAATTGTTAGGAGACAATTCTATTCCCCGGAGTCCTTGGGAAGGGGGATTGGTTGTTAAACCACTCTAGTAATTTGTAGCTCTGTGAGGGGAATAGGGGCCTCCTATCAATGCTCAGAACCCTTAACAAATTACAAATTCCCTCAAATTATTCTTTGAGGGAAGCCATGACTGATTATCATACTTTGAACATACAGTGTAGATGGGGCCTTTATAAAAGAGAGAGAGAATCACACAGAGCTCACAGATACCAATTTGCACATATAGGACCTTGCCACACAGTCCTGGTTCACAAGCACATGCGTTCCTTGCCCAATGACTTGCATGTATGAATGAGTCACATCAATATATAACATTATAGAAAGGATTTTCACATTGTTCAGGGAACCAAGCAGAGGGCTTTCTTGGTAGTGGTGCCCACCCTGTGAAATGCTATCCTGTCAGATGTCAAGAAGATAAACAACTATATGACTTTCAGAAGACCTTTGAAGGTAGCCTGTACAGGGAAGTTTTTAATGGTTGGTGTTTTACAGTATTATGTTTTTAATATTTTGTTAGGAGCCACCCAGAGTGGTGGGGCATATTATTATTATTATTATTATTATTATTATTATTATTATTATTATTGGCTTCAGATGAAATGCTACTTGCTGGCTTGTTTTTTCAATATGGATTCAGGTCACATCCGCAAGATATATTTAAAGGACATGGCTTCCCCCAAAGGATCCTGGGAACTGGATGCTGAGTATTATCTGTCAATGATAAACTACCGTTCCCGGGATCTTTGGGGGGGAAACTAAGTGCCTTAAATGTGTGGCAGATGTTTATTTTGGATGTGACTTCAGTTCTCACATTCAGCTGTCAGGCACCAAGATCAAGCTTACATGTGTGCTTGTTGCCCCTTCAGTACTACAGGGTTAAAATAGTGGGTTGCGTGTGGGAATGAGCAATCTGATTGAACTTCATAAAAGATTTCTTCAAAAACAAAGCTTTGTTTTAACTGATCCATTTCACACCCTCAAGTTATGTATATGCCCTCATAAACATAGGTGTGTATATACATGGAACGCACATGGATAGCCATCTGTGAATGTTTGGGTAAAATATGTGGAGTCCATATTATCTCTCTTTTTCTCACAGTTCTGTGATCAACCCCTGCCCTTAAATCTGTGGGTGCAGAGATAAAGGGTTTTTGGGTCACCTGTGATGGTACTAAACTTTGTCACGTCTCAGGCCTGAAGTCCACTGGGTGACCTTGGGCCAGTCACTGTCTCTTCAGCCTAACCTACTTCATTGGCTTGCTTGAGGATCAAATGCCTTGAACTCTCTGGCGGAAAAGTAATTTTATTCATTCATTCATTCATTCATTGGAAAGGCAGCTCTGCCAACGACACTCACTCTGTCTGGCTCATAAGTCCTCCTACCTCTAATTAATCCCTGGAAGAAATAACAAAAGGAAGCGTCCAAGAGCAAGAAGTACATAGAAGAGATCCAAAATGAGCAGATATCCTATCGGTCTCTTTCCTAAAAAGCTGGCCCACGCGCTGGTCTACCTGGCTATGAAGCGGAGAATGCCGATTTACAGTACAGTACCCAGCTCCAACCTAGCAGGTCAAAAACACGTCAAAGTGCAAGTAGATAAATAGGTACCGCTACAGCGGGAAGGTAAACGGCGTTTCCGTGTGCTGCTCTGGTTCGCCAGAAGCGGCTTTGTCATGCTGGCCACATGACCTGGAAGCTGTATGCCGGCTCCCTCGGCCAATAATGCGAGATGAGCGCCACAACCCCAGAGTCAGTCATGACTGGACCTAATGGTCAGGGGTCCCTTTACCTTTACCTTACCCAGCTCCTAAATTCCTTTTGGGGGCACGAAATGCAACCTCTGTCTCCCAGCGAACACCCCAAGCCTTGAAAACCCTACTTGTTTTCATTTGCAGGTTAAGTGAAGCGTACTTAAGATTCCTTGCACAACACCCTGGATCATGCACCCATTTCCCTGAAAGGTGCCTACTGCCTATCACTAGAAGGACTAATCTTAAAACCGGTAAAAAGAAATTCCTTCCAGCAAAGCCGATTTTGGCTGTGGGTGTGCGCGCGTAACGTAGCAATAGGCTTCGGTAGAATTTGCAGTGGAATTGTATTGGAAATTCCTAAGGTGTTTCGAATGGCTCGACCATCGGTTTAAAAAAACCAAGAATTTCAAGTTTCACTGGCTTTCCACTGTGTCCCACCCCCCTCTCGTGTCTCAATGAGATTGTAAGCTCCTAGGGATAGACGTCCTTTAAAGCGCCGCATACATTGATATAACATAACAATAACATTTACGTCTGTTATCTCGATTCCTCTTCCCACCCAAGTAAAAGTAAAATCCTAAACGGAGGAGAAAGCAGGGGAAAGAAAGAAAGCATTCCCCCCCTTAACCTTTATAAAAATGCAAAACAAAAGCTTTATAATCTCCTTCCACAACTGAAGGGGATACACCTAACCCGCTCCTAAAACAAAAACAAACAAACTTGCTGTTCTCAGACCCTACTAAGAGCATAGTTTAGGTCCCTACTTCGCAAGGCAAGGAAAGGACTGGAGGTGTGAGACTGGAACAACTAGGAGAAGCCAATTTACTCCTTTAAAATTGGATAATTCGATCAAAATGTGTCTGACAGATCAACCACCCAGCTCACATTCAAAGTAATTGCCTGTGCAGCCGCCCAACACTCTCGCGTGTTTACTCGCGAAGAAGTCCCGCTGAGTTCAATGGAGTTACTATTAAGTACGAATGAGGATATAGCGACGCTCTTTCAGAGTTCCACTGAATCCCAGTGAACGGGGGTGGGTTTAAAAAGATACCCAGCACATCACAAACTAAAAGATTGCAACCCTAAACGCCCTAAACCCATGTTGATTCGGAAGCAAGGCTTTACTTCCAGGTAAAACTGCGCATAGGATGCCGGCCTTACTTGAAAGAAAGTCCTTTTGAATAGAAAAAGACCTATTTTAATATCAAAAAAGCATCGCATCATCCAGGTGAATATGCATAGATCTTCCAATCCTAAATACACTCATAAGGCAATCCTGTTTATGTCTGCTCATAAGGAAATCCAATGGGGCTTACGTCCAGGTAAGTGGATATAGGATTGCATTTAAAACTGACTTACACCTCTTAGGCTACATTCTTATGCGCGCTGAATCCCACTGAGGTTGACAGCCAAGTAAGTGGGTGTAAGATTGCATCTAAAATTCACTTAGGCACCTTGGGCTACAATCCTATAAACGCCTAGCTGGGAGAAAATGCCAATGAAATCAGCAGGAGTCACTTCTTAGATATATTACAGTATATGAGTAGGTGAAGTATCCTATACATTGTTTAGGAAAGCCCTATCAGGACGGGCAACCCCGTGAATTTAGAGACCCTTCATTCTGAGCGAGCATGTTTAGGATCGCTCTTTAAGTGTGTATTCTTGTAAAGGGTGGGAGGTGCGTCATGCCTTCCCCTTAACCATTAGTTTCCTCTAACACCCTTTTTAATCTGAAATATTTCCACCTTTCTCTAGGGCTGCCTGTCCGTGCAATCCAGGAATGCCATCTCTCTCTCTCCCCCCCCCCAAAAAAAACACAACCTGTATAAGAATATGGAACACGTTCAGGCTTCTAGATGCGGTTCGATAAGCATGCAAGGATAGTTGTATTGTTAAATTATGCGTACAATGACATGAGGTTCGAAAATAGATGATAGATAGATACTCCTCGAGTCTTCTTTTTACACACACACACACACGCGCGCGAGAGTATAAGACAACAGATATTTGATGGCAAAGAGGCAGACTAGTAAGATCTCCGCAGGTGTAGCGGGCTACCATAACCGCTTAGGGCGCAAACTGGCTTCGTTACAGGAGTTTACTACAAATCACGAGGGCAACAGTCAACGGCGAAAGAAAGTGTGTTTGGGGGGAAGGGAAGAGAGAATAGTGAGCGCCCGGTCCAGGACACCAGGTAAGTGAGACCGAGAGGTGAAGCTTACAAACTACATCCACCTCTTTCTTTCTTGCCCCCCCCCATTTTGCTTTTCGGTGGGTGTGAAAAGAGCACACCGTCACTTGGGGAGGGGTGGGGTGGGGTGGGAGCAGACTGGAAAATGACACGATGTTCTAGATTTTGAGGGGAGTTTGAATTTCCCTTGTATCTAGAAAAACACCTGCAGAAAGAATGGAGCAGCTCCACAGCAAGTAAAGAAAGAAGCAAGTCATGTCCCTGGAGGGAAGGAAGGGTTTAGTAGAGAGTGCGGAAGGTGACGAGCTTGGGCAGATGGTTAGAGGTGTCGGTCATGTCTCTCAAGGAAAAAATGCCCATCATGTTGTCCCAGCCTAGGTAAAGTGGCTAGTCGATTTTGAGGCAAGCAAAGAAAGTTCTTTTGCCCACCCGTGGGACAAACTTCGCTTTCTCTTTAGTGGCTTCGCTGATGCCCTCTTTCAATAAAATAAAATAAAATAATAGGTTGAACTTAAATGGACTGGTGGGTGCTTTGGGGCCACAATTCCATCCAGACTTGCAAGCCCCACCAGTGAGACGAACTTAAGTGAAAACTCTCGCGATGTGCGTTGTATACTGAATGCTAGTGGTGGTGGTGAACTATGAAGCCCTGCTCGATCGGATCATGTAGTGACCATCCTGCTCAGGGTCCGGGACCAGCCAGACGCCTCCAGGAAGCCAACAACTTCAATGTGAAGGAGACAGTCGTCCCACCTCGCCTCCATCTGCTAATGAGAATGACTGCTACTGAATCTGGTGTAACTCTCCAACGATCTGACTTCACCCACGAAGGCGCACTCTTCCGTTGTCTCCCAAGCCAGACGGATGCCATCCAATTGCCACTGACAAACGGATACAGCCCCCCCTTTTTTACAGCCCGCACAAATGTATACGGAACACCCTTTTCGAATTAAAACACACAGCCTCGCGCGAACAAGGAACAGTGATTTTATATTTTACGAAAAGAAGTTGCTAGTCCTTATGGTGACAGGGTGGAAAATATTTAAAAGTAGAACCACCTTGAGGAAGGTGGAGCCATATCACCTCCAGGCAGGAGGCCTAAATCGGTGGAACGCTCAGGCCCCGCCCATTTAAAGAGGACTGTTAATTTGGAGAGCTGCTATCTTCCAAACTGTGAGACAACACGGCAAAAGGGGAGCCCTGAATGAAACGTCGCGTTTTTGTCTGTTCCGTTCATCAAGCTTTTGTTTGAGATCTGCCGCCTCTTCCAGCGCAGAAGATCCATTGTCTTGATTTGTGCTCGAGAAAATCCCCCCCCGCGCGCGCGCGCGCCCCGCTTCTCCTCCCCTTTCGGTTCATACACACAGTCTCTCCCTATTGCAATGCAATTGTAGGATTATTTATTTTTAAAACTCAACACAGGGGCGGGGAGAAAAGCTTAAACATTTCCCTTAAGTAAAGAGGAGATTGTGTTAGCTCAACAAGGCTCCAATCCTAAACACAGTTCTTGAGAGCACACACCCTACAGAATACTGCGAGATTTACATCCGAATAGACGTAAAACTACTCTTTAGAAATTAGTCATTTACATAGAAGCTACTTTCATTGGAACCAATATATCACTATTTTCTGAGACTAAATATTTGGGAGGTATAATTCGTATGCATGACAGACACACTTCTTCCTCTATTTTACGCATACTGTTGTTGTTGTCGTCGTCGTCGTCGTTGCTAATTTGTTAAGGTACCCAAAGGGGAGATTTTTAGAAATCATGTTGGTAAACGAGTCCCTTTATGGATATAAATCCGGGGTCTACTAATGTTCTGCAGCCTTTGTACCCTTATTCAGGACTAAGTCCATAATTCTGAACATGACGAAGGGTACTGCGGACTTGAGTGCGACCCAGCTGAAGACGATGGGCCCCGAAGTCATCCATTTCGGGGAGAGGGGAATTATTTTTTGCCTCTTTAAAAAAAAATCCAGGCAAGGCTACACTGAAGAGCCAGCTCTGACTACAGTAGTCACTTCCTGAGCGCTTTTACAAATGCAACTTACTCCGTGTGCATATTAGAAAGCAAATTGCACTAGATATAAGCTGTAGTTCAGTAAAATTTTAGTAATACCTAGGGATGGATACGGGGGACGGGAGTTGAATTCTTCTAAGCACAATTTACCGTCCAAGGGCTCAGCTGTGGACCCCTGGAATGCTTCAGACGGTTGTTCAGTTCCCACGACCAGATGCTTCTGAACTTGGATGTTAAGGAAGAAACCAGGACTAATGCTGGTCGATTGTTGGAATTCATCTACGACCTTATAAAGTAGCTTTCCCCCATCCTCCCTCCTTTTTATTTTATTTTATTTTTTTTAAAAAATATTATTTATTTATGCACTGAAGAGGCTGGTAAAATGTGTTGAAGAAAGAACGAACGAACTCGGGTTTCTAAAGCTGGCCAAGCGAGGAAATTAACAGCATCCGATTTAATGAGCGACCAAATCGAACTGTTTGTGGAAGCCACCCCTCTCTCCAATTCGCTCATACACGAGAATGATCCTTCGGACTACACACGCGCGCATCCCTATTTTCAGGGTGAAATAAATAAATAACCCCCAGCCAACGAATTAAATCCGCTAGAGCCGGTCCCATTTGAAAACAAATCACAACCTCAGCGCCTCTGCTAAAGTACACAGGAACACCCAAACTTTTCAGGTGGGAACACAGATAGGTACACACGGGAGATGAACGAAGTGGAAGCAAACTGGTTTTGCAGTACTTGCGTGTGTGTGTGTGCGCGCGCGCGCAGTAAAATGGGGCAGAAATAAACTGGCGGGTTGAGCGAGGAATTTGAGGGAGGGCGGTGAGCAGATTAGATTCTATCTCATTTACCTTGCAATTTCTTCTGCCAAGGTGAGGAGATGCAACAACAGCCATATAGCAACAATAATAATATAAAAATGATCACTCCCTCTTCCAGTATCCCGAACGCAGAATCAGCTCAAGTCTGGGCATACAATCAAACGCCATCGAGGTTAGAAGTGATTGGGGGGGGGGGAAGAGAGAAGTGCCCCCCAAACAAGAAGCTTGACCCCCCCCACACACACACACGCTTGCTCACCCCACCACATTGTTGGACTTATATAATTAACATCCACTGCTATTTTTCCTTCGGAGCTCTTTACACCTGTGACAAAACTCTTCCACCCAGAAATATACTTTGCCCTCTGTCGCCAGTGGGAAGTGGGGGGAGGGGGAGGGATATTGCCAAAGATTCCCGGAAGGGGTTAATCTTTGAACGCGTTGCCCCACACTCCACCTTCCTTTCTCCGCCGCCCCCTGCCCTTATTCCGCTGAGTCTAGAGAAGCAAAATGCAAGGTGCCTCCCCCCCCAAAAAAAAACCCAGCAGAGACTAAAAAAGATTTGGGGGGGGGGAGAGAGAAGAAATAAAGAAAGTGGGGGAGAAAGCAATTTTTTGCTAATTGGCTAATCTCTTTCTCCAATGCTCCTCCAATTCTTCTCCTTTTCTCTCTCTTCTCTCTTTCTTTCTCCCCCCCCCCCAAACAAACTCTGGTTTCGTTTTAAAACCTTGCTTTTGCTTGTTGCAGGGAGAGTACCGGGATTGGAGCGTGGCTAACCTTTCTAGCCCTGTGGAAAGTGCGGGACAACAAGAAAACAAAAACAAACCTCTCTCCCCTGTTTAATAAACAGTTAAACACTCTCACTCTTTCTCGCAGCCTCCTTCCCCAGCCTCCTTTTGGCTGTCCCTTTTCCATGCTCTTTATTTTCCCGGTGGGTTTTCTCTCTCAAACACACTCACATTCACACACACACACACACACTCGTTTCCCACCAAGCGTCCCTTCACAAGTCCCAGCCTGGCAGCCTTGCCTCTAAAGCGAACTTGGGCGAAAAGGTGAAATTTTCTTTATAGAGGTCGCGACCTCGCCTCGCTGCCTACCGCTCGCAGCTTCATGCTGTATTAAGCACAGTCAAAACTGCATCCTTGGAAGTGGGGGGGGGGTAGAGAAACCCCCTTCCCCTCCGCCCTCAACAACATCCCGCGCCTCCGCTCTTGAGTAGTATCTGGAAAAGTTGCAACTAAATACCACCACCAAAATCTCAGCATTTGCAACTTGCAAGGAAGGTGTATATGCATAGCTGCCAAGTTATCCCTTTTTTTAAGGGATTTTCCCTTATGCTGAATAGGCTTCCTCGCGAGAAAAGGGAAAACTTGGCAGCTATGTGTGTATGGGGAGAGAAAGAGGCGGCGAGGGTCGTCTGTGCGTGCGTCCCACCACCTTAGGAAGAGAGAGGGAGAGAGGTTCGAGCGACTCGAGAAAGATGATATCTCCCACAATTGTGTGGCTTATAATTATATTGCAATCTGTTACTCTCAATATCTGTCTCTCTTCCGCAGGAGAGAAAAACACAGCATGAGAGAGAGCGCCTCTGGGGTCATCGATCACACAAGTTCAACGGCTGCAATCCTGAACACACTCCGGGTAAGAGTGTGTAACACAGCAGGGCTTACTCTGGAGTAAAGACGCAGAGGATTGCAGCCTTAAGATTGCGAGGAATTGGTTTTTTTGCATTATGAACCGCCTCCAGTGATTTGTAGAAAATATATAACTCGCACACGCGCACGCAGACACCCCCCGCAGACACTCGCTCACAGTACCGGTAGTAGCAAGAAGGGATTTCCTATCTGATAAAAATCCGTTGTGCTGGACCGCATGTGAAACCTCCATCCCTGGGCACGCATCTATAATATGATAAAGATCTCTTTAGACTGCTCCTTTCAAGTGAAAGTGCATAGGATCGCGTTCTAAAAGCCATACACGCCTCCAGGAGAGGTGGGGGACGGGAAAGAATGGAAACCTCAGTTCCAGCCTATTCGGGTTTACTCAGAAGTAAGTCTGAGAAGTAAGCATGCTCAGGACTGCAAGTTTTACGCAGCAATCCTAAAGACACTTAACCTGGGGAGTGAGGCCCGCTGAATTCAGTGGAATTGCGCGATCAAGCTTCGTGACCGTCTCTCTCGCTGGCAACTTGTCTTCCAATCCGATATACAGTACTCCTTTCCCCACGCAAGAATATTACGCACCTTTAAAAAGCAACACGGAAGTGTGTGCTTAAGGAGGGGGGTGGGTCCCAGCAACAGCGCGAGCTGAGAATTTGTTTGTTTGTTTGTTTAACTTGGACTGTCAAGTGTGTGTGTTTGGGGCGAGCGAGAGGGAGCCAGAAAAGGACTTTATTTTACAGACACCTCTTCACTTTCAACACAAACAAACAAATAATCATATAAACAAACAGAAACCGTCTCTCTCTCTCTCTCTCTCTCTCTCTCTCTCTCTCTCTCTCTCTCTCTCTCTCTGGTTCTCTCTCTGGTTCGCTCTCTTTCTATAGCAACTTCTCTTTTGCCTCACAACAAGATGGGATATTTCTTTCTTCTTCTTTCCCAGAGCTATTCTTACTCGGGCTTTATCCCTGCCATGAAGTGACCGAAGCGGGGTTGGGAGGGGGAGGGGGATTAGATATGAAAATAAAGTTATTTCTGGTTGGCGGTGGGCCGCGGGGGGGGGGGGAGAGAGTCCAAGAAGCCCAACGGGCTTTAAAAAGAAGAAAACATTCGCATTAACAATTATGATGGCAATAATAACAACAACACAGATTTGATTCCTTTTCATTCCTCCTTTTTAAAAAAGGTCTCTCTCCCTGGAGTCTATGGGGGGGAGGGGAAAAATAAGTGACAAATTCTTGCAACAGTTACTCTGCGTGTCCTTAAAAAGTAAAACTCTCTCATGTTCAGACGGGGTCGAGTCTATTGAATGAGGTCCTTTTATTCTGCATGGGGCGATGGATTTGCGGCTCCGCTCTCCCCTTTATGCTTCTCTCTATGGAAACCTGGATCATGGGGAGAAATATGCGGAGCTGAATAGAGCCGAGCAGCAGAAAGGAGCGCCTGAGAGCAGCATCTGTTACACTCGGGAAGTTAGACTGACAGGAAAGCGCTAAAGAAACCCTCTCAAGCAGATTAGGAGGCAAAAGCGAAAGGGGAGGGGAGGGGTGCAACTCCAAGCGGATAAAAAACACTCCAGAAAGAGAAAGTGTGGAGGCGGAGGGGGTGGGGGGGGGGGAGAGAGAGAGAAACCAAGGATATCTTCCTATTAATCTGAGGCAGAACATGATATGTATTATGCCTGCACATTTTGATTTTTTAACATTATTTATTATATTGGTCTAAAACAAAGCCATTTTCTGAGCTTGATTTCACCAGGCCTGTTTCTGGGAGATTTTCTTTCCCCACTTTTGAAGCTTGGTCAGAAAGTACGCTCCTACCCAAGTTCATTTGGAAGTTCGAGTGTGGGGAGAGAAGAAAATGATAATCGATCCCTCCTCTCCCCCCCCCCGGCGATCCCCAAACATGTCAAGGTTGTAAAGGCTTCTAGTGGGTTTCCTGGTTGCCTCGCTTAGACCTCTCAAGCATCCTTAAAATGAATTGGTTTGGTAGTAAAGAGCAGGGGGGCCCCTACCCCCGCGCGCCTGCTGTCAAATGATTGACCTTCCAAGTCAATTGGTATGGGTGGTGGTAGAAGAGAAACTAGTCTACCCTAGGCGCGCTTACTCAGAAGTAAATCCCTGCGGTGTTCAATACTGCTTTTCCTCCCAAGCAAGCTTGCAGCCTAACAGAACAATCACATGCAGTCTCAGTGTCTCTCTCTCTCCGTCCCCTCTATTGTGTTCGGTTACATTTACTCCCTTAGTATTGCAGTGGACATCATCCTCGGTTTGCAACAGTGCTGCTTAACTGTGTTGGGGATCGGTGTTGCTAATAGCTAACTGCTTTACGATTCCCTCCTCTTCTTGTAAAGGCACCCTGATACGATGAAAGTTTGGTTTTAAAATCGTACAAAAGAGAGGGCGAAGGTTGTTTTGTGTTTGGTTAGGATAGGTTCCAGTTTCACTTATTTAGCTTTCTAAATAGACCATCAGAAATAGAGCGGATCCGATTTTCAATATGGTACAGTATTAGGCTGGCTGGTTCATTCCTGCCTTTCTACAGATTCTCACCCCACCCCAATCCCCGCGAGCGCAAAAAAATCTGGCCCTTTCTGTCTTTTCAGATTATTCTCCCACCCCAGTGGGGAGAATAGTCTTGCTTCTACAGACACACACACACACACACACACACACACACACACACACACACACCATTTCTTACAGATTATTTTACGGATCCAGCAAGGACCACAATCTACCACGCGAGGAAATAAATGGACCCTCAATTGCCAGTAACTGTACTTTCCCCAAAAATTGATTCCACACTTCAAAGACGAAGAAGAATAAGAAGAAAATACTGTGGAAACCAAAACGGCAGAGCCTCTTCACCACAGTATCGTCTCCCAGTACCCCCTCCCAGCAATCAGGAAACATTTAAAAATAAAAAATAAAGGAAGTTTAAGTTTCCCAACTTCCTCAATATATATAAACCTATGCAACTTTTATTTCAAACTTTAACCAAAAAAGTATGAAAGCGAACAAATCTTGCATTCGGATTTCCTATTCATTGATCTAAACTTGGAAACTGCTGAAAAATTACCAGTAACTGTTTTATCCCATATTTTAAAAAAGGAAAAGGTGCAGCTCAAATGAGAGAGGGGGAGGGAGAGAGAGAAGGATAGGATACAGAGACAGAGATGTGGAAGGAAAAAAAAAGCTCACCTTGTTTAGGGCGATATTTTCATTTTCTTGAATTTTTCTCCAGATCTGTCTTCCTGGAGAACTTAATGCCTTAATGACTTTCGGGTAGCTGCAAGCCCTTCTTTTATTTCTGCTAAATATATGAAAATGTATGCAAATTTAAATCAAGCTTAACCTAGGAGCTCCTGCAATATATTTAATGGAATTTCAAACCAATAAGGGAACTGTGATGCAGCGTTCTGTAAGTGCAAATATAATTATGCAGCTAGGTTACCTCCGAAATTATGCACGGAAAGGTCATTAAAAAAAACTTCGGAGATCCTTGTTCTTTTCTTTTCGAATGTATTAGGGTTTAATTTTCTCAGCTGGAGTACTGCAACAAAATCTAAACGCTTCGATTTCTGCTCTCCAGATAAAACATTTGCAAGAGGAACACACAACAGACTGGATTGTTGCTATTGTTGTTGTTATCATTGTTATTATTGACATAATAGGCTGAAAAGGAACATTAAGGGGAGAAAGAGCAGCAACCTTCCACCCCCTATATTTCTCATTGTTTCCCCTACTTATGCTTTGACATTCCTCCTTATTACCTAAAGCCACGTTTTCAGGAATAAGCTTATAAAACATACAGCAATACCTTACAGCTTTATGTCTAAGGTAAGGGAAGGTTAGGGTTAGCAGAAAACATTTCTAATTTATTCAAACCGTTTGCCAGATTTTGCGTGTGTGTGTTCTGTATTTTGGAAAGACGTGGAGAAACGAAGCCACTATAACCTCCTGAGTGTATCTAGGAAGGAGGAGAGGGGTTTTCTTGGCACCCGGGGCTGCAAGACGTGCGTCTCTCCTCCTGTCGCGCCACCACAAGTTGTGTGCTTTTCTGTCACAGGCTCCGAGAGGCTTGGAAAGTTGCAGAGCTTGTTGTTAGGGAGCGCGCGGTTTCCCAAGTGCTGGGGAGGGGTGGGGGTGGAGAGGAGGCAGCCCAAGCGTCGGGATGACCAGGGCGACTGTGGAAGCAAACTTTGCACCACCCAAATTAAGGCGAACGGCAGGCAGGATTTGCATTTCAATCAGGCAACGGGTTAACTGCTGATTTACCAAACAGCTCAGTGGAAAGGAAACAAATGAATCTCTGAAAACTAGATTCTCTCTCTCTCTCTCTCTCTCTCTCTCTCTCTCTCTCTCTCTCTCTCTCTCTCTCTCTCTCTCTCTCTCTCTCTCACACACACACACACACACACACACACTCACACACAGAGAGAGAGAGAGACAGAGAGAGGGGGGGGGGAGAGAAGTGTTTCATTTCTGTTTCTCTGTGTGTATGAGTATGCAACATACCCAAAAGTATGACAACAGTGTCATGTATGCAATATGTGTCCCGGATAAGTGTTCGTCTGATATTCTCTCTCTCACACACACGAAGTTTCCTAGGCAAGGTGTAACTTTTGAGGCGCCGCCGGGGAGATTGAATCGAGACAGTTTTGTCTATTTTGTTGTTGTCTCCCGCTACCCCAACCCCTTAATCTCCCAGTTGCTTTCAGACTGACTCCAAAATGCTAAGAGGGATTTGGTGGTGGTGTGGTATTGTGGGGAGACGTCTATAGATTGTGTTAAGGAGAAGCTGTCCGTCTTGAAGGTGGGTATTTAACCTCCTTTCACCTGCCCCCTCCCAAGTTTTCCAGGAAAGGGGTCTATACCTGGAATTAATCAATACAAATTTAAACCATGCCCTCGTATTCCCTTGCCTCCTCCTTTCCCTTCCTCCCACCTCTTTCCCTTTCTTCTTCTCCTAATAAGATCTAAAAAATGAAGTAGCGGCGGCAGAGGGGCAGATGGGGTGGGTGGGTGGGCTGAAATAAATGATATTGTCCTGCAGCGGCGAAAGGGTTAACCAACTGAATCGTGGGCAGCCCGCTTGCGGCAGCCAATGGAACCTAAAGATTGATTCACTTCCTGCTTCCAGACTCCCTCGTTTTAACCCTTCGCCGCCTGCAAGCTTCTTGGTCTCCCTTTCTCTCTCTCTCTCCAACTCCCCTCCCTTTGGACGGGCTCAGAGCCAGCCTCTTTGGCGAACCCTCATTGGTTGCGGCGCCCACTTCCCGGCGGGAAGATGCTCTCGGATTGGCCGCCGGCGCTGCCCGTCAGCATGCGGTTGCTGATTTGGCTCCCTTTAGGCTGGGTAGATGTCAAAGGCTGAACGCATCTCCCTTTGCCACATTATAACTAGTAGGGGGAATCCTGAGCATCAAGCATGGCTACTGCGGCGTCGAATCCCTACAGCATCCTCACTTCCAGCTCTTTGGTCCACGCAGAATCGGCGGGGATGCAGCAAGGAAGCCCATTCCGGAACCCCCAGAAACTTCTCCAAAGTGACTACTTGCAAGGGGTCCCCAGCAATGGGCATCCTCTGGGGCACCACTGGGTGACCAGCCTGAGCGATGCAGGCCCTTGGTCGTCCACCTTGACCGCCAGCCCTCTGGACCAGCCCGACGTGAAGCCAGGGCGGGAAGACTTGCAGCTGGGGGCCATCATCCACCACCGCTCGCCTCACGTTAGCCACCACTCGCCCCACCACACCAGCCACCCCAGCGCCTGGGGGGCCAGCCCGGCTCACAATTCCTC
Source organism: Zootoca vivipara (assembly GCF_963506605.1). Classification (NCBI taxonomy): domain Eukaryota; kingdom Metazoa; phylum Chordata; class Lepidosauria; order Squamata; family Lacertidae; genus Zootoca; species Zootoca vivipara. The sequence goes on from NC_083294.1 coordinate 27,919,469, forward strand.
GCTCACGTCGAGCGGGCAGCCTCCGCCTCCTCCCTTGAACGTCTACTCTCAAGCGGGCTTCACGGTCAGCGGGATGTTGGACCACGGGGGTCTGACGCCCCCTCCGGCTTCGGTCACGCCGCAGGCCATGCACCAGGTGCTGAGGGACACCCCGGACCACGGCGACCTGGGCTCGCACCACTGCCAGGACCATTCGGACGAGGAGACACCGACGTCGGACGAACTGGAGCAGTTCGCCAAGCAGTTCAAACAAAGGAGGATCAAGCTGGGCTTCACGCAAGCGGACGTGGGTTTGGCGCTGGGCACTTTGTACGGGAACGTCTTCTCTCAGACGACCATCTGCCGGTTCGAGGCTCTGCAGCTGAGCTTCAAGAACATGTGCAAGCTTAAACCTCTGCTGAACAAGTGGCTGGAGGAGGCCGACTCCTCGACGGGGAGCCCCACCAGCATCGACAAGATCGCGGCTCAGGGCAGGAAGCGGAAGAAGCGGACCTCCATCGAGGTGAGTGTCAAAGGGGTCCTGGAAACGCATTTCTTGAAGTGCCCCAAGCCGGCGGCCCAGGAGATCTCGTCTTTGGCGGACAGCCTACAGCTGGAGAAGGAGGTGGTGAGGGTTTGGTTTTGCAACAGACGGCAAAAGGAGAAGAGGATGACGCCGCCAGGGGACCCGCCGCAGCCGCACGAGGTTTACTCTCACAGCGTGAAAACAGACACCTCCTGCCACGATCTTTGACTATGAAGGACCCACTCGGGAACTGGGCAGCGGCGCGGATCCTATGGGTGTGACATTCATTCCCCCCTCCTTTTTATTCCGTTCTTCTTCTTATTCTTCTCCTGCCCCTGCCCAAACCAGGATTTTATTATTATAATTATTATAATTATTATTATATTATTATTATTATCGGTAACTTTACCTTCATCAACCCTTCAGGACAACATCAACCCGGCCTCGACATTAAGAAAATGAAAAGAATAGTTTATAATACATACCTCCTCGCCTCCCGTCATTACCCCACCCCGCTGCTCATTCCGGGCAGCACATATACTTATTTATATGTCTATACTTATTTTGTTTTTCTTCTGTTTCTCTATCTCTCCAACCTTCCCCACCCCCTCGCCGATTTTCTGTGGTAAACATCAAGGCTTTAAAAAAAAATCTCCGATAGGAAGACAACAAAACAAATGCATTGTCTCTCTCTTTCCATATAGATATATACACAAAACGTGCCTATGAATAACCTTTCAGCGCCTTGGTCTGATCCGATGTATTTCAGGTTTTGGGGTATATTTTTTTTGTTTTCGCTTTAGCTTTGCTGGACTTGGCTTTGCTCGTTCCTAAACCAGACTTTCTGTATAGCGGCCTTCCGAAGGCTGGGGGGTGTTACACTACAACCTGTAGGTAACATTTGTGACCTAAAATTGGAGGAACCCCATAGATCAGCTCCTCCTCCCCTCTCCCCCTGCAGGTCACTGATTTTCTGTAAAGGGGGGGAGGGGAGACAGGGGAAAATGTATTCTATTTTCCCCAGTCCCCATTAGAGGGGGGTGGAATCTGGAACCCCTCTTTTCTATGCCCCAAAGACAGAAATAAGAGGTGACTAGTCAGAAAATCTGATTTTCTCAACCCTTCCTTGTCCCGTCCTTTCCGATATATTTAAATAACTTTCAGAATTAAATAACGTCAACATGGAAATTCTCTAAAAGAAGCCTCCTACTCGCCCCCCATACCCACCCCCATCCATCCCCGTGCCTGATTTTGGCTTGTCTAAACAAAGATCGAACATGGAAACATCACCAGAATAACTTATATATGTTTGAAAGACCGGCCTTTCCCTGGTCTCTAGCTCTTCGACAATGTGTATATATATATACACAGATACGACTGGATCCATCCTGATCGGCCCCTGGAGCTACGGTCTGTAGCCAAACACATTTCCCGTCCAACGCTTAGCTTCAGAATAAATCAGTTTGCTTGCGTTTCTTATCAAAAGTCAAAAGGAAATCAGCAAGGGTTGAAATTAATAATGGGTATGAAAGGTGGTTGGGTGGGTGGGGGGAAGCAGTAAGGAATTGGGTTGTGGTTTTTACTGATATGCTGCAGATCTGGTCAAAAGCGTTTTGTTATTAAGTTGTATTTTTAAAAAAGAGTTTCCCCAAAGCAAATAAAATGCTATTTTGCTTGTAGATTCTCCCCTCCCCTTCCATGCCTGTCATTGGAAATAGCTCCCCTCCATTTGTGGACGTGTGTGTTTACAAAGGCGCACATTATAGGGGTGTGCAGGCACACACAAACACGCTGTACAAACAGACGCATTGCCCATTGTTTGTCTACGGACACCTAGGCAGGACCACAATGTGTGTGTGTGTGTGTGTGTGTGTGTGTGTGTGTGTGTGTGTGTGTGTGTGTGTGTGTGTGTTACACCTATCGATATAATATGAAAGGAACCCTGGTTGCAAATTTGCAGCTCTGGAATGATGCAAAAAACAATGCCAGTTTAATTATGGAAACGGATCCCCCCCATTTCCCGCCCCCGTTTTCAATCCAAATTCTTTCCAAGCATAACAATCTTCATTTCCATATTTTATCTCTGGCAAGCCTGAATATGCGCTAAATATCCCAACAATGAAGACCCCGGTTTCTGCCAACTTTATATTAAGGAAAAAAGAAAAAGAAAATACCTGTACAGTTTTGTATATTCTAAACGTTTTTTGGGAAGTTATTAATTTAAAAAGGGGGGAAAGATCATTTAGATTATTCATTTAGTAACTGATGTATAATAAACGCTATTTTCATTAAAGGTTGCTTTTTCAACTATTTTATTCCAAATTGCCTATCGCAGTTGCCGACAATTATTTATTTTCAATAAATTCCTCATTATGTTTTAAAAAAAATTCAGAAAAATAATTATATATATATATATATACCCGAAGTGGCAGTCCAGGGAAGGAAGGCGTAAACATAAAACGATTCGCTTGTGATGTTTGATTGTCAACCACTTTTAGTCAAGGGGGGTTTATATTGACGCAATATTTTATTGTTGTACAGACGCGCACACACAAAAGGTCTGAATAAAACATTTTTACAGGTTAAAAGAAGTTGCGTTATTTGTGTGGTGTTAAAACAAAAAAAGAAAGAAAGAAACCCAGGAAACTTTACAAAAAATAAAAATAAACTTTCTCGGGGGCCCCCCCTTCCAATATGTTTTAGGCCTTGTTCTTTTAAAAATATTTCTTGATGTTGTTAATTATTATTTAGGGTTAAAGGGTTAGACACCTAGGCGACTTTAATAGAGAAGAGCCAGCTTTTTTGCGTTCAAATTCCCAGCCGCCCTTTCAATCCTATGTGAAATTATTTGTTGTTATTGTTGTTGTTTTGTTTAAGGAATTGGTCTATTTCCTCTCTCCAACAATATTGAGGTAATATATAGCAAACGCTCGTATCTATACTGTAGTCAGCTGGCAGGCCCTCCTAAGGCTTCCATCTTTGCTGGAGAAGAGAGAGAAAGGAGAGTCTCACACCCTTTTTTCGACAGGGCAATGCCTTCCTGTTAAAGAGGTTGTTGTAGATGCTCGGTTTCCTTGGGGTCATCCTAGTGGAGTCTTCCTGGTTTATTTGATTGCTTTTCTTCTTCCGCCTCTTCTCTTCCTTTCTTATTTAAAGCATGGGTTGCAAATGTCCCTTTCCCAGACAGGGCTAGATAAGCTAATACAGTCAATTTCACATGAGATTGTGCAAAACGATCCTTGCCTTTCGTTCGGTTTAAAAAATAAATAAATATTGGGACGACATATGTTTCTTTGAGCACAATCTCTCTCTCTCTCTCTCTCTCTCTCTCTCCTCCCCCGTTTAAGAGGCAGCCTCAGAGATGATGTTGGCTATGCAGCGACTTTAAGAAGGATTCAGCTCCTCCTTGGACCAGCCGTTTGTAATTGACAACTGGGAAACACACAATGTAACTTTGCCTTGAATTTGAATGCACGAATGTATTCGCTGCCTGCATATTATAATTTGAAACAGAGAAGCACATTGCAAAAGGGGGAGGGGGAGGGGATGCTAAGTGTCTTTGTGAAGACAGAGGCATTGGTTTGTTGGTTTTTATTGGTGTGTGTGTTTGTTTTCGTATGTGTGTGTGTGGCTGTACCTTATGAATTTGAAGCAGGGATGATTGTAGATGCCATCCAGGAAAATGAAGCCAGTATTATTTCCCCAACCCTACTTAATTTTGTAAATTAATATAAAGTTAATATTTATCAGGCAGCCATGCAATTTTTATTATTGTATCTTTTATTCATATTGCACTTTTCAATATTGGGGGGATCAGTCTTTATTTTGTTTATTCTCAAAGCAACCCAGTTGTGTTCAGCTATCACGATATAAAATTTGCACAGATAGGCAACTTAAAGGCTTGGTAGCTTGGCCTGGGTTGCTTTGCATCAGATTCCGCTTTTACTTTAAAGTTATGCCCTATTGATTTGCTTCCAAGGACATGTGTTTCAGATCTGGGTGTCTGACCTATTAAAATAAGTATGAAAATGCTGCTTTAAATTTGACCACTTGAACACAGTTGGGACGGGAGGAGAGCTGCACAGAGTGCATTTTGCTTTTGCCATCACGAATTCCCAGTGGGTATGTGGGTAGAGCAACAAACATTTATGGTAATTCATGAAGCTCACTGGTCAACCTTGGGCCCATCACTGTCTTTTAGCTGAACCTACTCACAAAGTTGCTATGAAGATAAAATGGGAACCAGAAGAAACACATGTGCCAAACTGAGCTCCTTGCAGGATGTTGTTGTTGTTTTGCTATATTATTATTATTATTATTATTATTATTATTATTATTATTACAGCAATTTGATGACAGTATCTTCTGCACTACAATTTACATCACCTAAAACTCCATTGTGTTTAAAGTACATCATATCCTGCCAGGATGCAGAAATGGAGGCTACTGATGGACCAGTTCAGGTGCTTGCCAGAGAAAAAAGCGGTTTCTGCTTCTTTTGTTGCATGCTTAGGTCAAAGATTGTAAATCACTTTGGAATGCCTCATAGAAATATAATCTCCACGACCTCTAAGGTCTTGGTATCAATAAGTGCCCTTTTCCTGGCTCTAGATCCCCCAAAGCCTTTTAGATATGACCAGAGAGTGATGGTGGGGAGGCAAGGTTTTCTGTGGACTTTCTCAAGGCTGCCTACTCTTCCTTAGTCACCTGATTTGAGCCATGTGTTGTGTGGGGAGTGGGGTGGTGGTGGAGGCTAGGCAGCAACAAACAAAACCTGAAAACAGACTACTCATTCATGCACTTTAAAAATTAATCCAGAAAGAACAGGCAGAGGGAAAGGGGGAGTGAATGAGTGGGGGGGGGGAGACCTACAGAAAATTTCCTTTACGAGCAGGCTTGATAAATGTGTTTTGGGATTATTTTTGTTAGGGCTTTTTTCTGGGGGGGGGTGTACACTGGGGTACATATACCCCTAAACATTTTGTGAATCAAAGTTTGGCCTCATTGAGGGGTAGTATTTCGATATGAGTAGGAAAATGAGAGTACCCCTAAACATATTTTTAGATTATATATATATAAACACGCACACATATATGAATGACAGAGAGATTTCTGTGAAAGAAACCATTCTTTTAATAGTCATTTCTTGCTATCACATAAGGCTACAAGTGAAAACAAAACAAAGCAACAATCTTGAGATTGAGATTGTAAACCACCAGGCAAGCAGGGCAAGGGGTGAACTTTGGTCTTTCAAATTTCAGCGGCGCCCTGTGCAAGCCCAATATTCTGCAACCCCCACCTGTCACCTTCCATTCTGCTCAGTTCGCTATGTCCTAGTTGTGACGCCCTGCGGCGCCCTCTAGGCTTGGCACCCATTGCAGTGGAGCTGGTCACTGCCTTAAATCTTCCTCTGGAAGGGCTTTGTTGCTAATTTTGTACAGCACTTTGCTTTTCTTATTAAGCTACAATGGAGTTAGGCTGGGCTTAGGCAACGGATGAAGGCTAAATGTATGTATTTTAACTATATCGTTGTAAACATTCCCCTCCCCTGCCATAACTGTTATTCTACCTGTTTGTAATCTCTCCAGTCAATGGACAATAGGCAGACCTGTAGTCTTTACAAATGAGTTCCATGAAGGAACACAGTTGTATATGGGGTGAATGAAGAAGAGCTTCCAGTGCTAGAAGTACAAAGAATGTGCATGTGGAAGGTCCCAGGTTATCTGCCATTAAAAGATCTCCAGCAGCAGGTGATGGAAAAGACCTTGAGACTCTGGGGAGCCACTGCCAGTCAAAGTAGACAATACTGCCCTGGGTTAACTGTTTAATCTGGAACAAGGCAGGGGTGCAATTCTGCATGCACATAACCATATACATATTATTTTATCTCCTTACATTTGCATCTCACCTTTCTTCCACGAGGGAACCCAAGGTGGTAAACATGTGATTCATGCCAAAGTACAGGCTAAGTACCTCTACACCCAGTGGTGTTTAGTGCTTATTGGGACTGGTTGGGAGGAAAGCAGGGAGACCAGGAGACCAGCAGTAGATGTTGGCATTAGAGCCAATGACAGGCAGAGCCACCCCTTGATTGGTTATAAGTAAGATAAGAAGGCAGGCAGGAGAGGGCTGGGCGAAGGCAGATTGAGGTTGCTGGGGCAGTGTCCCAGTTACTCTGATGGACTAGCATCTGCAAGGTTGTCTCCTGGGCTCTATCCCTAGCTCACAAGTCACAGGTCCCCCACTCACCAATTATATGCACTCTATTTCCCGCCCACTTTATTCAAATACATCATGATCAGGGCTGGACTCACTGAAACTCTCAGGTGGGTGCATTGACTTCTAAGAGAAGGAGGAAGGTGTTCATGGTGAGTTCTGGCACCTCTTTTTCTAGGAAAGTAGCACTGGTCATGACTAAGTATTCACAGATTCGTAGTTTGGGATTTCACTGCAGGTCTAATTTTAGAGTTTTTTGCTGAACACATATTGTTAAATCCTCCAATAGGACTTGATCCTAATGTAGGTATGCATAACTTTTGGTCCACCCAGTTGAATGCAGTTTGGCAGTGTAGTCATGCTTACCCCCCCCCCCCCCGAATATTTTTTAGCAGTTCCAAATAGGCAGTAAAAACAGATTTGGGGGGGGTGCTGATGGGGTACCATACATGACTGTATTTGGACTGGTGAGTCTCACATGGTGCAGACCTGACCTACTACACACAGGTATTATGTATGGAGGTGGGTGGTGTATGCAGGCAATTTGAAGTATTACATATTACAAAGTAATTGAGCTTTTGCTGATGATTATCCTGCCCTTATGATTTCTGGCAGTGCTCTGTTGATAGTGTTTGATTTTTCATACTTGGCAAAATATTAGAATTTGGCATTTATAAAGCTGGCATTATTCTCATATATTTCAATAAAGAAACATCCTCGTGTAATTATCTGCAGGATTTTTTTAAAGTCCCCTGAATAGATATTAAATATGGAGGGGGGAGGGGGTTATTGCTTTGTTTTTGTTTTGTGTTCTCATTTTGTATTTTTATGTTGTGAACCGCCTTGTGATCTTTGGATGAAAGGCACTATACAAATCATCATCATCTGGTTGTGATTCCCTCCCTCTCTCTCTCTCTCTCTCTCTCTCTCTCTCTCTCTCTCTCTCTCTCTCTGTGTGTGTGTGTGTGTGTGTGTGTGTGTGTGAGAGAGAGAGAGAGAGAGAGAGAGAGAGAGAGAGAGAGAGAGGAGAGAGAGAGAGAGAGTAAGGAGGGTCCAATTTATAGGATTCTCTCTCTGCAAAGTACTTAGCTTATAAGTTACCCAAACCTCATACATGTACGGTAGTTTTTCTGGCACGATTCACACAACAAAATTCTATATTGCAGAATTAGTGCTTAAAAGGGGGGGGAGAATACTATTCCTTCCCAAAAGAGGGGAAAAATTTCAATCCCCCAACCTCACATTCCTTCTTTAGAGAGGAGAGAGAGAGAGAGAGAGAGAGAGAGAGAGAGAGAGAGAGAGAGATGAGAGAGAGAGAGAGTTTAAATAGCACAAAAATCTATCAGGGTAATTAAAATATTGTAACTGAACACATGGGAGGTGATATTAAAACATCTAGATGGTGTCATTTAAGGGCATTTGTTTATATCTATGGTTTTATTATCAAATACCCATACAAAGGATTGAAATATAGATGTTTATTTGTCTTTCTTTGTTTCTGAAAGCCAAGTCGTTTTCAAATAACAATTCCTTTTAGTGTAATTTGATATTCTGTCACTTTTGGTTGCTGTGCAACTGAAGGATTTCTTCTGTTTTCATCCCCCACTCTCAATTGCTGAAAGAAAAAATGTATACAATAAAAGGCAGATGTAAACAAAGAACTTTTTTTAGAAGAATGAAGCTACAAGGAAATCCATTTCAAGAAATAAAAGTAATTTTGTGCCAGTGTATCTCTGAGCAAAAGAAAAATCTTTCCTGCCACCTAATGTTAAGTACAGATTATTGTAACTCTCTCTGGGCCAGCTGTTTGTGTATGCAAACATGTTCATGGCACACTGATTGTAATAGTGCCAATCAATAATTTGTATTTGTAAATGAGATCATGGATGAATTAGCACAGGTTAAAAAAAATCTATATCACCTGATGTGAACTATATCTAATTTCAAAATGGAAGTGGTTCACATCTTCATTTAGAAACAATCAAATGTTGAAGAACCATGTCAACAACTGGTCCGCATGTAACTGTGAACCAGGATTTATCTTATTTATTTGCTGCATTTATATCCCACCTTTTTCCTCCAAGGAGCTCAATGTGGCATATATGGCCCTCCAACTCCTCAATTAATCCCGAAAAGCAACCCTACAAACTAAGTTTGCCTGAGTGGTGGTGAATGGCCAAAAGGGCTGGATAGCCATAGCTGCCAAGTATCCCGTATCCGCCGGGAAAACCCCTTTTTTCTTACCGTTTCCCGGCGGTCTCCCGTTTGGCAGAAAATCCCGGCATTGTCCCTTTAATTTGCTTCTTCCCGGCGGCCAGTTTTCTGGTGCCGCTTTGCCCTTCTATGGGCACCAGAAAATGGCAGCGCTGGCGTCGGAAGTCGCTTCCGCGCATGACCGAAAGTTGCGTGACGCGACTTCCGGTTGCGGTTTGCCCTTCTATAGGCATCAGAAAATGGCGGCGCCGGCGTCGGAAGTCGCTTTTACGTGTTTCCGGTCATGCGCAGAAGCGACTTCCGGTGCTGGCGCCGCCATTTTCTGGTGCCCATAGAAGGGCGAAGCACCACCGGAAGTTGCGTCACGCAACTTCCGGTTATGCGCGCGCTGCCGATCCCGGATCTTTACGATCCGGACTTGGCAGCTATGGGATAGCTCAACAACCTTTGTGTCTGGATTCTCACTTTTTGAAATATGGCAACCCTAATTATGTTAGGAATGGCAGAATCTGTGGCCCTCCTGGTGCTGCTGGGCTCTGGTTTCCATAAATCCTGGCCACTGGTTATGCTAGCTGGGACTGATGGGACCTGGGGTCCAACATTATCAGGAGGGTTGCATGCCTCCCATCCCTCTACTAGATTATGTCATCTATACATACAGTATACATCAAATGAACATATTTTTTACACACATATGCACACACGCACGCACACACGCAAACGCACACACTGCAATATTTAATTTATTAATAATATTGATTCATTGGGTAAATGCTATACAGTACTGGCTACAGAAGTGCCCCCCTCAATTAATTAGGGAATACTTTATTTGTTTTTAATTACTTTAAAACTAGATTCTTAAAAAAGAACCTGCAGTTTGGAAACTGCTCCTTAAAGGAAGTGTTCTGTTTTCCCTCATACACAGGAAGAATACCTCTTCTGTTATGGCTCCTACCACAGCTCAGCGGTAGAACACCTGATTTGCATGCAAATTGTCCCAGGTTCAATCCCTCCAGGTAGGGTTCTGTTTGGACAATACTGAGCTGGATGGAACAATAGTTTGACTCAGTAGAAGGCAGCTTTCTTGCCACCTAGGTGTGCAGCATCTGAAAACAAAGAAAACCCAAACCTGCTGGTGAAGGGAGGGTAATATTAACAACAATTACTATAGTATCTTATTGCCCTCTGAAATTTTGTTTTTGCAAATCAATTGCAAATGTAATCAGTGAGTCAGTTAAACTCCAATATGCATATAATCAGGGATGGATCTGGAAAAAGGCAAATGAAGTTTCCAAGTTCATGGAAGCCTGAATTCCGTGATGGCATGTAATATAGATTGACTGCTTTCAAATAAGTGCCAGTCCTCTGAATCCCGTTCTGAATGGCTAAGAACACCTGCCAAAGACCTACTATGCAGGGCTATGCAGGGTCATCTTAAGCATATCCAGTGCCATGGCGCAAAGCTCCCTCTGGCAGCCCCCCCCCCCGTTCCCCAGAGTTGTTGACCTTTTTTTTAGGGAGGACAGCGCTGCCGGTGGGGCTGGAGGAGGCGGACAGTGGCTGCTGGAGGGCGGCTCCTCCAGCAGGGAAGAGACAGAGACTGGATGCGGCACCTCCTGGCTCAGCTGGCTGCTCCATGCCGTGGTGGCTACAGCAGATGGAGACCCTACAGCAGATGGTGTGGCATGGCGGAGGCGGGCAAGAGTGGCGAGCTGATGCTGGGAGGTACCATGTCCAGCCTCCATCTCTTCCCTGGCGCCCTCCAGAACTTGGTGCCCTGGCGCCCCACGCTACTAGCCTCTATGGGTAAGACGCCTCTGATACTACCGTATGTCCCTTAACTGGACTGAACGGCTCTTGGCCGTAATGGTGAAGTGGCCCAGATGTGAAGTAAGCTTTATGCCTGACCTTTTTTCTGTCTAGTGGAGTAATGTTCGTTCTCAGCTAGATGTTTTGACTGTCTGGTGCAAAAATGCCCAATGTCCAGGCTTTCATATTCTTTTAAAGGTGATTAGCATGGTGGCACACAGGCCCACCCTTTGCAATAAGACAAAGTGAGGCAAATAGGTGGAGGTTTCTAAGGGCATATTCCCGCCCGCCCCCAAACCCAGCCACTCCTCCTAGTACAGATGGAGAGAAATTCAATTTAGTTTGCATTCAAAGATTAATCCATCATATCTCACTTTCTGAAACAATACCTTAACTGAAATACAGGCAGGCTTTGAAAACCTCTGCAATTTGCACTTCTCTGAATTTTGCAAGGCACTCCTCAAGCCAAATAATGTGTACAAAAATTCATATACCAGGGTAAAGTATGCATAAAATGACCACTTAGGACAATGTGTAAACTATTTATACTCTTGGTTTCAGCTGTTTTCTATTTTATATAGATAGATAGATTTTATAAGCATGCAAAACACACAAGACACAAAAATACTCAAATATACAAAAAACACATAGAACACAAAACTAGAAAATACGAGACAAAATACAAAAAGAAAAAAAGAGAGAAAAAGAACCATATTTATCATTCATATATCCTAACATTGTTGACTTCCTCGTATCCCTCCTTACTGTGTTTCAGCTGTTTTCTAAACAAGTACATCTCAAGTCATGTCCCACCCCAAGCCTCCCCTGCTCCTATAACCATAGTTCCCCAGGTGCCAGGCACATATTGAGACTGGCAGGGGTCCAGTTGTGATAGAGTTGCCATACTTTGAAGAGATTATGATAACAGTTAATGATGATGATAATAATAATAATAATAATAATAATAATAATAATAATAATAAAGCCACACATAAAATCCACAAACCAAGAAATAATAAGGATCAGAACAGGCAAATATTATAAATATTCAGCCAATTCACAGTGTTTGGTTGCTTTCAAATTGCATCAGATACTGAAAGCAGCTCCACACTTGTAACAGTAATTACATTCACTATGAGTGCATTGGTGTTATATACATGTATGCAGACCTGAGCATATAAAGGTGCATGTTTTCCATTCCTGCTTCATGTATTTGCTACTGTTATGAAAGCCACATAAAGTGCAGAGTAAGCCGCTCTGACTGGGCTGCTTTAGCCAAAAGTAACTACCCACAAGTCAGGGCCGGCGCGTCCATTTAGGTGAACTAGGTAGTTGCCTAGGGTGCCAAAATGGAGGGGGCGCATGCCAGCCTGCCCAGGGCCGTCCTGTCCTAGCCTAGCTTCGGCTGAGCAGGCGGAGGCGGCACAGCCCGATGGAGTGTGAGCTAGGCGTTCCTCCTGCCACGCCACGCCGCGCCCTCCCTCCAGCTCCCCATCGCACCCTCTGACAAGGCCAAGCGTGACGGGAAGCTGGAGGGCGCGACGTGGTGGGCAGGAACGCCGAACTCGCGCTCCGCCGGGCTGTGCTGCCTCCACCTGCTCAGCCCCACTGCTTTGGGGCGAACTGCGAGGAAGGGTTCCGTTTCCCTCCCTCACGGCTTCTTTTGAAGCCTTCCTTCAAGGTTTTGAAGTAGCCGGCTTTGAAGTGGGCCAGGGAGAAGGGAGACGCGGCCACCCCTGCAAGAGGTGGCAACAGGATCCTTTCGGGGCACTCATCCTGCTGCCGCCTCTCGCAAGAGCAGGCTTCTCCCCCCCTTTCTTTCTCTCTCTCCCTTCTCTCTCTCTCTTACCCACCCCTCCCTCCCTCCCTTCCCTCTCTCTTCTCTCCCTCCCCCTCCCTCGCTATTTCCCCTCCCTCCCTCCCTTCTCTGTCTCTTCCCCCCACCCCCTTTCTCTTCCCTCCCTCCCTCCCTCCCTCCCTCCCTCCCTTCCTTCCTTCCTTCCTTCCTTCCTTCCTTCCTTCCTTCCTTCCTTCCTTCCTTCCTTCTCTGTCTGTTCCCCCTCCCTCCCCACCCTGCACTATTATTCTGTGGTAGCAGGACTGCCACTGCTTTGGAACATGTAGCAGAGATCACGGTTACAAGGAACAGGTTGGATGTGAAATACATCTGTGTTTGAAATATGATTGGCTGGGGGGGGCACTAGAAGGTGATCTCGCCTAGGGCACAAAAAACCCTAGCACCGGCCCTGCCACCAGTCAGTGAACAAACAGAACGGTTCTCCCAGCCGCCACTGCTGCTCTTGAGGTCTGAAAAAGGGGCCTTCAATCAACCCTGCTTCCCTCCACTCGCTAGGGTGAGGGTGGCAAAGCCCCAGGCACCCCCCACTCCCAGTTACCATGGCTTCTGGTCATATTCCTCTATGGCTCCCAACCGCAGGCTCTACAGATCACTTGACAGGAGAGAAGAACAACAGGTTGCCCAAATCATGTGACAACCAACTATTGGTCAGCTCCAGTCACGTGAAAGGAGCTGGAGTAGAGTAGAAGAGGAAAGATGCAGAGCAGCATCTCTTTATATTTTGGAAGCTTTGTGGTATGTGTATTTGCATAAACCCAGACATTTTGCTATATATTGAAAATCCACCCGGAGAGAAATATTGAGTCTGAAAAAGAGGGCATGTCTGGGAAAAAGAGGGTGTATGGCAACCCGAAATTGTGACCATGGAGATCTCTGGTTACCAGGCTATCAAGTTTGTCGACTGACATCTCCATTTGGCTGGCCCCTCCAGCGAACTGCGAGGAAGCAGGTAAGCAAAATAGTTTATTTATTGCATTTATATCCCACCTTTTTCTTCAAGGAGTCCATGCTTTATAACTGAGACTCCAATCCCCTCCCTCTCTTCCTTTCCACACCCTCCTGGCTCTCTAACTGCCCCCAAACCAGCATTGCTACTCCCCAACAAAACTTGACCACCATCCCAATAGATTGCAAGATTTGAAAGAGTGTGGGGGAGAAAGGGTGCTGGTACTGAGTACCAAAAGAATAATTTGCACTGATTTGATCATAATGATTTGACCCAGCGAGAGAGATGTATGTAACTAGCCTCTAAAGTACATTACCTATGTCAAGACACATTACAGTTGAACTGTCTGGCTGTGTCTACCAGTAGGGTGGCCTCTTATGCATAAGCCAGAAAGAGGAACTGTATCACCAAACGAGAGGGCAGAAGGAGACATACAAAGCATTGAATCTGCATGTACTGATTTACATGCATAAATGTAAATTTAGAAATAATTACTATTTTTTAAATAGAAATACATTGCACCCCACCATAGTAGGAAAGACAGTGGCCAGATGTCATTTTTATGTTGTGAATCACCCTGAGATCTACAGATTATTATTATTATTATTAATATAACAGTAAAACAGTAATCCTGTGTGCGCCTGCTCAGTTTGCTGTCCAGCTGCTCACTGCTGATGGGCATTTTCAAGGCCCTTGTTTGCTCTTCCCCTTTTATGGTTCTTTATTTTTAAACTAGACTTTGACCAGAAAGGCATTCAAAGAGAGGGGTGTCCTCTTTAATGTATGACACCTCACCCCCCTCTAAATGCATTCTTTCAAGCAAATAGGATGTTATGCACATAGGAGCCATTGACTGTTGTGCATGAGTAGTTGCCTTTGTCTGTAACAGCTGGATCAGAGCCACTAATTTGCCTTGTGGGCTCAGTTGGGACTTCAGCTCCATCTTCCATGTCTAGACTTCACTTTCATGTCCGTACACTACATCCAACAGGTTCCAGGAAGCCCATTGTTATATTGTCTTTGATTTATTTGGGGACGTTCCTGCAGGAACAGAGTTTAGGTATGTGGGAATGAGCCAATGGAAGATGTTATGTTGGAACTCAGCCTGATGCTCCCTCGCTTGAGGATCAGAAACAGAAGCTTTAAAAACTCAGAGCTCTCGGGGAGTCTCCAAGGACCTTTCCATCTAGGAGTAAATCCATTTTGGAACATAAAGCAATTGATTTTAAAACAGCAGTGTGGGACTACAAAACTTGATTAAAAACTCCCTGTGCTCAAGAGAACATGCGGGGGGAGGGGGGAGAGACTCAATAAATGATACATAGTAGTTTACCTCACAGTAAAATGCTTTCAGCAAGGGTTATATCACACAGGGCAGATTCATGTTTGATAAAAAGAGGATGTTTCATGGATACCAGGAAGAAATTCTGAATCAATGAAAGGTGGAGTTTCAACCCAAAACTTTGATAACAACAGAGGACTAGGATAGATATCAATGTAGCTACCAACATAGACTCAACTAGAGCCTGATTTGAAAACATGCCTATCTTACATGCATCATTAGGGAAGCAATGCCCAGTTTCCAAAACAAGAGTATTTTCTTTTTTCATTCTTTTGCCGATCCACAGGCAAGCAATCCATAAGTGGTCTGATGTATTTTCAGGCTGCAGATGGACTCTCTCTGACTGACTTTCTCTCATGATTCCCACAAACAACTCCATTTAAGCTGGAGTGGTGAGGACATCATAAAGACCTATAGTGAACAAGTGAGATGAAGAGAGAGAGGAGAATTACAATTAAATGTTTCAGTTATGTGTTATTTACAAGTGTTGCTGATTTCATCTGTATTTTATAGACCACTACTTTATGTATTGGGGACCCAGGTGGCGCTGTGGGGCTAAACCACTGAGCCTAGGGCTTGCTGATCAGAAGGTCGGCAGTTTGAATCCCTGTGACGGGGTGAGCTCCCGTTGCTTGGTCCCAGCTCCTGCCAACCTAGCAGTTCGAAAGCACATACAAATGCAAGTAGATAAATAGGAACCGCTATAGCGGGAAGGTAAACGGTGTTTCCATGTGCTGCTCTGGTTTGCCAGAAGCGGCTTTGTCATGCTGGCCACATGACCTGGAAGCTATACGCCGGTTCCCTCGGCCAATAATGCGAGATGAGCACGCAATCCCAGAGTCAGTCATGACTGGACCTAATGGTCAGGGGTCCCTTTACCTTTACTTTACGTATACTTGGGTTTTCAACAGTTTTCTAGATTTCAGCTGTGTTTTAATGATGATTTTATTATGTACAACACTTAGAAAGATTTCTGATTGAGAGGGCTCTGCAAATAAATATGTACAAAGGAGCATATAGGGTTGGCTTAAGTGGTGGTAATATCAAGGCTGGGCTTTATGGCAGATGTCCAGAGTCCCACTTGGCAGAATGAATGTGGGAGAGGGCAAACCATATTGTAAAGAAACTGAAATAATACACATTGCAATTTAAAGGTGGGGGGGGATAATACAACCCAGTCCAGAGATTACCTAACTGCAGGGCCCAAGACACAGGGTGACTCTGTATCCTGCAAGGGCTACCCATGCCCTTCTACATATTTGAGACAATCATCTACACCTAAGGAGCGTCTCCACCCCCATCGTTCTGCCTGGACACTGAGGTCCAGCGCCGAGGGCCTTCTGGCGGTTTCCTCACTGCGAGAAGCCAAGTTACAGGGAACCAGGCAGAGGGCCTTCTTGGTAGTGGCACCCACCCTGTGGAACGCCCTCCCACCAGATGTCAAAGAGAAAAACAGCTACCAGACTATTAGAAGACATCTGAAGGCAGCCCTGTTTAGGGAACCTTTTAATGTTTAACAGACCATTGTATTTTAATATTTTGTTGGAAGTCGCCCAGAGTGGCTGCAGGTATAAATAGATAGATAGATAGATAGATAGATAGATAGATAGATAGATAGATAAATAAATAAATAAATAAATAAATATTTTATTATTATTATTATTTCTTCATTTACACCAGATGCTTCCTCTTTTCCTTGTGTATGGTTTCGTTTATCCTTTTTACAAATAGCAATTAAAATAGAAGGGTTAGGGCCATGGAGCAGGGTGTGATGGTGGCTAAACACACCACACACCCCGTGCTGTTGTCCTGATAGAAATCTCCCAAACTGCATTCTCCATGCTTCTATAGGCTTGGGACCACTTTACTGATGAGATTGCCAGGTCCCACACATGGTTATCTAACTGTTTTGATCCATGGAACTTGCAGTTTTCAATTCTCAGAACTTGCAGTTTTCAATCCATGGAACTTTGTTTCCCACCCCCAGAGAACATCTGCTTGGCACAATTATCACTGAGCAGGACACCTTTGTTTTGGAAATATCTTTTTATTTCATTGCTGCAGAGTAGTTAAATTTAGTATGCACAGTCAGATATTTTAGAATACATTGTAGTGCAATTGCACACAATTTTTGCATCTTATTGTTGTGAAGCCACACACCACTGTTAATAATTGCATATTTCATTGGCCTTGGCTCACAGATTTGGTTTTTTTGTAAACTTTTTTAAAAAAAATTTTTTCAGCTGATATAGTTTGTAATGCTCATTTAGCATCTTGTCTGTATTTTTCGGCTTCTACTTTTACAAGTGCTACATAATGTTTCTTCCACATTTACAAAAAGTCGATCCTTTAGTGTGACAGCACTACTACCCAGCTCTGCAACTGAATTGCATATACTTGTTTAAAGTGTTACTGTTTCTATATGTGTTTTAATGAATTAAGGTTTTGTGTATATTTGCTTTTTAATTTAATTTCTAGCTGTGCCTGATCCGCATTGTTATTTGTATGCTGCTTTGAAAGTTTTTCCATTAAGTGGTTTATGAATTGCCTAAAGAAGTGTAATAAATGAAATATTAGCTTAAGAGGAGAACTACGATAGCAGCAAGAAGCTGCTTGAGCAAAATGATTTCTATTTGGTGGAATGGTCAACCCCTACTCCACAGGCTATGGCCATGGCCCTGATTACCCACCCTAAGGTAAAGGTAAAGGGACCCCTGACCATTAGGTCCAGTCGTGACCGACTCTGGGATTGCGCGCTCATCTCGCATTATTGGCCGAGGGAGCCGGCGTATAGCTTCCAGGTCATGTGGTCAGCATGACAAAGCCGCTTCTGGCAAACCAGAGCAGCACATGGAAACACCGTTTACCTTCCCGTTGTAGCGGTTCCTATTTATCTACTTGCATTTTGACATGCTTTCGAACTGCTAGGTTGGCAGGAGCTGGGACCAAGCAACGGGAGCTCACCCCGTCACAGGGATTCGAACCGCCGACCTTCTGATCAGCAAGCCCTAGGCTCAGTGGTTTAACCACAGCGCCACCTGGGTCCCTAGCACCCTCCACAGCTGCTATTTTATGAAACAGGCATGTTATATGGAATACAGTGGTACCTTGGGTTAAGAACTTAATTTGTTCCAGAGGTCCGTTCTTAACCCGAAACTGTTCTTAACCTGAGACACCACTTTAGCTAATGGGGCCTCCCGCTGCCGCCGCACCGCCGCAGCACAAGTTCTGTTCTTATCCTGAAACAAAGTTCTTAACCCGAGGTAGTATTTCTGGGTTAGTGGAGTCTGTAACCTGAAGCGTATGTAACCTGAGGTAACAAATTGGGAGGGGTGGCTAATACCCCAGAGGACAGGATCACACTTCAAAATGACCTTAACAGATTAGAGAACCGGGCCAAAGCAAACAAGATGAATTTTAACAAGGAGAAATGTAAAGTACTACACTTGGGCAAAGAAAATGAAAGGCACAAATACAGGATGGGTCACACCTGGCTTGAGAGCAGTACATGCGAAAAGGATCTAGGAATCTTGGTAGACCACAAACTTGACATGAGTCAACAGTGTGATGCAGCATCTAAAAAAAGCCAATGCAATTCTGGGCTGCATCAATAGGAGTATAGCATCTAGATCAAGGGAAGTAATAGTTCCACTGTATTCAGCTCTGGTCAGACCTCACCTGGAATACTGTGTCCAGTTCTGGGCACCACAGTTCAAGAAGGATACTGACAAGCTGGAACGTGTCCAGAGGAGGGCAACCAAAATGGTCAAAGGCCTGGAAACAATGCCTTATGAGGAACGACTTAAGGAGCTGGGTATGTTTAGCCTGGAGAAGAGAAGGTTAAGGGGTGATATGATAGCCATGTTCAAATATATCAAAGGATGTCATATAGAAGAGGGTGAAAGGTTGTTTTCTGCTGCTCCAGAGAAGCGGACATGGAGCAATGGATTTAAGCTACAAGAAAGAAGATTCCACCTAAACATTAGCAAGAACTTCCTGACAGTAAGAGCTGTTCGACAGTGGAATTTGCTGCCAAGGAGTGTGGTGGAGGTCTTTGGAGGTCTTTAAGCAGAGGCTTGACAGCCATCTGTCAGGAATGCTTTGATGGTGTTTCCTGCTTGGCAGGGGGTTGGACTGGATGGCCCTTGTGGTCTCTTCCAACTCTATGATTCTATACCACTGTAGTACATTTCATGTAGCATGCAAGGATTCGTCCTGGAAATGTTTTGACTTTGGATAACAAATAGAAAATGCATGAACCTAGCAATGGTTATGTGCAATACCCTTCAAGTAGTTCCATTACTCTCTTGCTCTGTGTGATCAATGCAGCCCTATCAGAATGCAGAAAAAACTGTCAGGCTGCAAACAGATCAGAGATGGGGGACAAATTCAATTCAGTTAGTATCTAAAAGCAAACCTACCAACTGAATGCATTACAAAATACTACATGAACCAAAACACTACCACACCCTTTGGAAGCTTGCCTTAAAGAAATCTGTATTAAAATGTTGATGAATGTTCATAAC
Source organism: Zootoca vivipara (assembly GCF_963506605.1). NCBI lineage: Eukaryota > Metazoa > Chordata > Lepidosauria > Squamata > Lacertidae > Zootoca > Zootoca vivipara. The sequence goes on from NC_083294.1 coordinate 27,938,885, forward strand.
GACTTTAAACAAGATTCAGAAAGTGATGTGGAAATTCTTTAGAAGACATCTGAAGGCAGTCCTATATAGGTTTATTCTGTTTTTATATGTGTTGGAAGCCACCCAGCGTATTATTATTATTATTATTATTATTATTATTATTATTATCATTATTATGGAATAGGACGTCCCTATTTTCTTCGGACAAATGTCGGATTTCTTCTCATTTACACATTTTGTTTGCAATTTGCCTAATACGCACATTTTTGCAAAGCCATGTTCCCAAATGTAATTCTTTTTGATACACAATATTTGGCAGGAGAACTTCATTGAAAAATTTGAACAAGTGCAAGTTTCCAAAGGGTGGAAGGCTCAGGGGTCACATAACTCCATACGCTCCAACATTTCTCCAATGAAAATAGAGATGTCCTACCATACCCTCCAACATTTCTCCAATAAAAATAGGGACGTCCCAAGGAAAAGTGGGAACTTCTGGGATGAAATATAAAACTGGGCTGGCTTCTGTAAATTCAGGATGTCCCTGGAAAATAGGGACACTTGAAGGGTCTGTGATTACAACAATAATAAATTGATTAAAAATTTTTTTTCTTCCAGTAGCACCTTAGAGACCAACTAAGTTTGTCATTGGTATGAGCTTTCGTGTGCATGCACACTTCTGTGTGGCATCTGAAGAAGTGTGCATGCACACGAAAGTTCATACCAATGACAAACTTAGTTGGTCTCTAAGGTGCTACTGGAAGAGGGAATTTTTTTTTTTTGTTTCGACTACGCCAGACCAACACGGCTACCTACCTGTAAATAAATTGATAAAATACTCTCATTTCTTTCTGAGCATTGGACCTGAGTGTGGAAGTGTAGGATGCTGCAGCCTAAACCTATTCTCCCAAGAGCACTTGCAATGTTATTGAACCTTTAGAATCTTTGCAGGACTGGGGCCTTCACCCACCCACCCATTCCACAGTCATTACACAAGCATTCTGCAGCCAATAGACCAAAAGTCTCTACAGTAATTGCACTTTTAGGACATATGATAGCCACAGCAGATCCTTATGAGTGATTGTAGGATAATTATATATATATATATATATATATATATATATATATATATATATATATTGAACGTTCAGCAGCCAATTTTTAAAAACCACACACAGAGAGAGAACCACAGTCGCTCAGCTGTTTTTAATTTTATTTATTTTTAAATATCAAAAGTAATTATATGTAAAACAAGTTGCGAAATCCTGTCTGTATAAAGCCATGTCTTAAGCAACATGGCTCTACTTATGAATGGAAAAGAAGGGAATTAATGCACATTGTTAACATCTCAGAACAGATTTCAGCCTAAAAATAGGACTTGATCCAAAAATGACAAGTGGGTTGGATTTTGATGGGTGCTTTATGGTGCGAATGGAACGAGACCCTCTGCTGCACTTCACTGACATTCTTCTGAGTCTTCAGTCTTCTCTTTTAAGCAGTGATGGCAAACCTTTCCTCACCCCAGATGTTGCTGGACTACAATTCCCACCAGTCCTTGCCAATATGGCCAATATTCAGGGATGGTGGGAATTGTTGTCCAGGATCATCTGGAGAGCTGCAGGTTTCCCCATCCCTCCTTTAAAGTACTATGGGTGGTATCCAGAGAACTGCTTCTACTAGCCAAAGGATAGGTTGTGCAACAACCCCCCCCCCTTTCTCTCTCCTCTCCCTCCACCCCTGGTTGTTGTTTTTTTTTAAAAAAATAGTAATATATATCAGAGTTGAAATGCTTTGAAGCTGAAGCCACCCAAGTCCCACCACCCATTCTGTCTGATCCCCACAACACTAGCATTGCTTAAACAAGTAAATGCAGAGGTCCTATTGGTAAAGGGTTTCTTCCTATTTCCAAGGATGGCTTCAGATTCTAAGCTTGCATGGTGGGAGCTAGTTCTCATGGCTGCCTCATACAAGGGAGAGAGAAGAAAAGGAGAGCAGGGAAGAGGAAGGAGTGGAACATATGAGTTTGGCAAGAAACCACAAAGTATAGTTTTCCCTGACTGACTGTTACTCTCAACTCCACCCTCTGCTAACTGAAGGAAGGCAAGGTAGTTTGTACCCAACAGGTTTTCCCCCACCCCTCCAGAGCAGATTTGGGTAGGGTGTGGGAGCACAAAGGAAGAGTATGGGGGAGGGGGGTTATTCCATTGCAGAGATCTTTATGCTAGAAGAAGCACTTAGCTGAGAACCAGAACTGTAGCTAGGTGATCTTGCACCCTTGGCAGAACCATCCAGATTGCACCCCCTAGCCATGGACAAATTAGCTCTTCTTTCCACCTCTCCTCCAACCCCCCCTCCACCCATTCAATTCACCCTCTATTAAAAACCTTTTCTTATGAGGCAATAATCAATATTTTTATTTATAGACATATTTTAAAGCTGATTTTGTGCCCCCCCGCCTGCACCCCTGGCTGGGCCCACCTCATCACCCCCTAGCTACGGCCCTGCTGAAAATCTCCTTAGATTTTAGGATAGACCTGTGTATTGATGAGAGCAACCATTCTGGCATTTGTTTCCTAAGCAACGTCTCTAGAGGGGGAAATTAATGACTACCTCCTTCTTCTGGCTCAAGGTCTTGAGAGTGGAGAACTGCAGCTTGAAGAGATGCATTGCTTAATGTCAGAGACCCGCGTGATACAAAGAACAAATAGAATGCAGGCAAGTACCAAACTGAAACCAGGATGGATGCTGCTAATATGCACTAATTAGAGAGGAAGTGTGGTGTAGTATTTACTTGGGAAATCTGAGAATGAATCTCTGCACATGCAATAAAGCTCACTGGGCAGTTTTGAGTTAGCTAGCCCTTCTCCCAGCCTACCTAAGCTATCCCTGATGGGTGTTGCAAGGATGAAAATGCAAGGAGCCCATCCAAGAGGGGAACCTATGTCCCTCTTGAGGCTACTGACTACAACTCCCATCATCCCTGGTCATTGGCCACGCTGGCTGGGACTGATGGAAGTTGATGTCTAGCAACATCCGGAGAAACACAGGTCCCCAACTCTGATGTAATGCCATGCTGTGCTCTTTGGAGGAAGGATAAAAATAAAAGGAAAGAAAAAGGGCATTTTCATGCCATTGACTTAAACTGCTTTAACAGTTGTGGGGCACATCCACACTGTACATTTAAAGCAGAAATAGACCATTTTACACAGGTATGACTTCCCCAAAGAATCCTAGGAGCTGTCATTAGTTAAGGGTGCTGAAACTTGTTAGGAGGCCTCTGTTCCTCTCACAAAGCTGCAGTTATCAGTCTTCTGGGATGAGAGACTGATTGTTAAACCACCCTGTGAATTGCAGAGCTACAGTTCCCAGGGTGGTTTAACAATCAGTTCCTGTTCAGGGGGGAACTCTATAACTGTAGCTCTGTCAAGTCAACGGGAGTCTCCTAGCAACTCTCAGAACCCTTAAGAACAACAGCTCCCAGAATTCTTTTGGGGGAAGCCATGACTGTTTAAAGTGATATCATAGTACTCCAGATTAAACATCCCCTATATAATCTTCAGAATAATAGACACATAGAATTGTAGAGTTGGAAGGGACCACAAAAGTCTTTTAGTGTAAACTTGGGGCTTGACCTTAAGAGTTTCAGGCTCTGCAGACTGACCTGTTCCAGCCATAAAGGGACAGGGGTGGGAATATGAGTTGCCAAGGGAGGCACTAATTCCATAGTAAGCACCCATCAAGTACCCTTCATCCCCTGTATCAGGTATGGGGAACCTGTGGCCCTAAAGATGTTGCTGCACTACAACACCCATCCATCCTAAGAAGCATGGCCAATGACTAGGAATGATGGGAACTGTAGCTCAGCGACCTCTGAAGGGTAAAAGTTTTTAAACCATTGCCCTGAAGAAACCTGTGCCTCATCATCAGATCTCAAGTTATGGTGTATCAGAGAAGGTGTCCCTCTCTGGATCCAGGCCAATTGATAAACATCCTTGATGAACTGGAGGCTGCCAACCTCAGTCTGCCCTCAACCAGCCCCAACCTACTTGCCTTCTTACTAGCAACCAGCCTAGGACATGGCCACAGCTGACTTCCTCATCCTTTGTCTCACCCTTTTAGATCTTGGCAGGGAGGAGGATGGGGACAGAACATGCAATAGTTGGGTCTGCTTGTCATTGGTTCTGGCTCCACCTACCCTTGATTTATTCTGTCTTCTGCCACACCAATTCCAAAGGGCACCAGTCACCATTGCCTTGATGAGTCAAGGAAGGAACATTTCTCAGTATTTAGGACCTGTCAGAAATATAAGCTGGTGTTCCTGGTAAATTCTAATTACCCTTTTGGCTCTATTCTTTATTTCTAAACTCATTCCTGGCTTGGTATGATCCCTCATCAAATGTTATAAAAGATGGAAGGTTGAAAATTGCACAGAAATAGTTGATTGCCATGAAAAAAAAAAGTAACGTGCAATCTCTATTACTTCCCATCTTCACTCCCCCGTAATTGCTGGATGTTGAATCTCAATAATTACCCCCATTGCTTTAGGGTTCTTTAAAGGTATAAGAAATAAATACTTGTTCTCCAAAATAATCATTAGTAGCGTAGGACACAAAGTCAGTGCATTAGTCTGTCTTCAGCTTGTTTTCTTAATGATGTAGGGGCTGAACTCCTGCACTCAGGAGTACAAATAATATTTATCTACTTTGCAAGTTCTGCTATTTTAGATCTAGCAGGTTTATTTATTTATTGCCCCCCTTCCTCTCCTATATATAAAGTGGGGGGAATAGTGATTTCGTTTCTTAGTTCTATTTATAATGTTTAAATAAATAAATAAGATGATGATGATGAAGAAGAATTAAATGCCTCCTAATTGTTTCTCTTGAGGCTTCTTCCCACCTACTTGTCTATCAAGAATGTCATTAAGAACTCTTGGAAGGATCCTCACCCTCAGGGGGTAGGCAGGCAGCTATAGGTGAACAGGGCCATTTTTGTGGTGCCCCCTACATCCCTGGAACACCCACTGCAGAAATTTCTTCTTGGCTACTAATGCCACCATCAGTTAGGTACTAGGTAAAGACCATTTTATTTTCCTGGGACCTTTGCTTAAATGATTTTTGGCATCTTGCTTCTTGGAATGTTCTTTCTGAAATGGTGATTATCTGTTTTTAAATTTTGCTTCATAAATTGCCTTGATCACAAACTGCGGAAAGGTGGGCTATAGAGAAATAAAATAATAAATCATTCCCATCATCCTTACAGCAGCTTCTTGAAAAATGGATTGCACTAAGGCCAGGTCTTTTTTCTGCCATTATTATAAGCTGAGGAGTAAGGGCCTTAAAATCGCAATGCTTCATATATTCTGAGGAAGATTACAGTGAGCTGTACTACTTTGACCTTTTCAGGATTATATATATATATATATATATATATATATATATATATATATATATATCCCTCTCTCTTTTGGCCTTTTGATTTGTTCAGCACTTTCAACTTTCCTGTTTATTAGTCTTGATAACCTGTAGGGAAGAAGACAGCCACATAGCCAATCAAAATGTAGAATACTTAAAAGGTTAAAATCTATGTTTATGGGTCCATTAAATGTTTATAGTCCTTTATAGTCTATGCTGGGCATTAAAATTACAATCCCTTCTTCTCACAGCAAACACAGTAACCAAAGCAGAAGATGACAAGATCCCCCCCCCCCCCGCCGAAAGCTGCATTTGAAATTAAGAGTGCCCCAAATTGACAATATTAATTCATGTCTTTGATGATACTAAAAAAAAGGAGATGATGGTGTAGAACTGAACCACTCACAGATGTACAAATTGCCAAGGAGCTGCTGTGTTAAACATGACAGTACAGTAGACTGTCTCTCGCACTATCAGTTCTGTGACAGTAAGAAACTGGAGATGTCTCAGAAGATACAGAACATATCCTCATTTATCAATGCCTGCTGTAGTTGGACTACCAGTGGAGTTGGCTCTTTTATTAAGTTCTGAGTGATTGATTTTTATTTTATTTTTGCAAAATGTATCTACCACTTCTTTTTTGAAGCTGCTTACATAAAATGGAACAATATATTAATTCAAAAGATCAATAAAAACAGATATATATATATTTTTAAAAAGGTAGACATGGGGAAAATATCAAAAGATAGATATTGAAGTCCACACTTCTAAAAACAAAAATACACAGCAGGATTATGTGTCCGGGAAGGCTTACCTAAACAGAAACACATTTAGCAGGCATCTAAAACAGTACAATGAAGGCACCTGCCTAATATAAATAGGCTGTGAGGTTCTGGAGAGTAGCTGCTGCCATACTAAAAAGTCTGATTTCTCAGAAGAGAGGAAGAAACGTCATGTGGCACTTTTGAAAGTGATAGATTTCAGGCAAGGGGCATTCCCAGCCCCACTTGGAGATGCCAGGAATGGAACATGGGACTTTCCACATGCTAAGTGGATGTGGCACCACTGAGTTGCAGCCCTTCCTCTGCCAGTGGTTCTCCAGCATCTCAGAGAGCGGCATTTACCAGTCTGCCTGGAAATGCCAGGGACTGAGCCTGGAACTATTTGCATGTGGTCTATCACTGGCCTATGGTCCTTGCGATCTGAAACTCTTGGCTTACTATAAGTTGAACAGGCAAGTGAAAGAAAAGAAGCACAAGATGCCTGCCGTTTGGCCTTAGCAATCCCAGTCAAGTTTATTTCCGCTTTGCATATTTCTGTATCTCCATCTCACATTACCATCCAGCAAATCTGCATCTCTCTACTTGTGCTGGCTGCTGATCTATTGATTTGGAGAAGCTCTGATTCCCTAAGCTCATTGACTGCAGATAGAGAAGATATGAAGCAACTGGGAAATCAGGGAAGCAGCAAGCCGAGCAAGACAAATTGGCAAAAATTATTTAACACTGGGAAACCGATCTCCCTACCCTTGATAATACCAGCTATTAAATGGATGGAATTAATATTAATTACCAATAACGAATTGTTTGTGGGTTCAGTAATGAATGTAGAAATATCAGGAAAGACATAGCTTGCATTTTATAGTATATGTAGCTCATTTTCCTAGAGCAGCGAAAAGAAAAATGGTGTGCAGTTTCCAATAACTATTTCTGATTTCTTCTTACAGATCATAGGCATTTGTCCACTACATGCTCAAACATCCAAGAATGTTACAGCAGGCTTTTGTAAATGGGGAAACAAACATTCTTGTTTTTTTTGTCCCAGTAGCCCTAAATTAATTTTGCATAGCATCTAAGATAACACCTAAATTATATTCACACAATACTGTTGCACTCAGGTCCTGCTTGTGGGCGTCCCATAGGCCACTGGATTGGCCACTGTGAGAATAGGATGCTGGACTAGATGGGCCATTGGCCTGATCCAACAGGCTCTTATGTTCTCAAGAACAAAGGAAGAGCCCTGCTGGGTCAGATCAAAAGCCTATCTAGTCCAGCATCCTGTTCTCACAGTGGTTAGTCAGATGCCTTTGGGAAGCCTCAAAACAGGACATGATCACAATAGCACTTTCCCCAGTTGTGATGCACAGCAACTGGTATTCAAACATATACTGCCTCCAGTACTTTGCTCCTCTGCAAGTCTTTTTTTATTATTATTTCTGCAACATGCTGCTTTGCAGGTCATCTAGACCTGGGCTCGAGGTTAAGCTAACTATGAGCTGTAGCCAAAGCTTGTTATGTAAGAGAGTGGATAAGATACAAGCCAGGAAGTATAAGGTTCAGATATCATCTCTGCCACGACCACAGTGTGTGGCAAACAGCTAGGCCTGGGCAAAGCTGTAAGTTTCAGTTTCTCTCAGCTTCTCATTTTTCCAATCTTAAATTCAGTTTTCTACATTTCCAAATATCACACACACACGCACACGCACACGCACACGTGGTACCTTGGTTTTCGAACAGCTTAGTTCTCAAACAACTTGGAACCCAAATGCTGCAAACCCAGAAGTAAGTGCTCCAGTTTGCAAACATTTTTTTCGGAAGCCGAACATGGTCGTTTTGAATGTTTCACTTCAGATTAGAGTGCTTCGGATTTGAGTGTTGCACTTCCGTTCTGAGTGCTACGCTGAGGCCTGTCGGCTGTTGAGTCCTGAGCACTCACACAACACAGAGGTGATATTTGGAGCTTATACTCGGTGCTTTTGTTTTTGCTATTTTTTGCGTTTTTCTTTTTGCAGCTTTTTGTTTAATTTCTTTTTGTGACTGTGGAACCCAGTTCAGCTACTGATTGATTGTGTGACTGCGGAAATGGATAAAAGCAGCAAAGCCAAGAGAACCATTAACAGAACTACAATAGAGGTAAAGAAGCAAATTATTTCCAAGCATGAAAGTGGGGTCCAATGTAAGTGATCTGGCAATGCAGTTTGGTATGGCCAAATCTACCATTTTACTATCTTAAGAAATAAGGATGCCATTAAAGGAATGAGTGTTGCAAAAGGTGTTAAAACACTCACAAAGCAACAAATACAGACAATTGATGAAGTGGGGAAATTGCTTTTAATATGGATAACTGAAAAACAGTTGGCCGGTGACAGCATTTCTGAGAGCATAATTTGTGAAAAAGCTTTACATTTGCATGCCGACCTCATCAGAAACACCCCTGGAGCAAGTGCTGAGGGTGAGAGTTTCAGGCAAATAGAGGGTGGTTTGGTAATTTTAAGAGGAGAAATGGCATACACAGTGTGGTGAGAAATGGTGAAGCTGCCAGTGCCAACAAATTAGACGCTGACCAATTTGTTTTGGAATTTAAAGATTATGTTGAGTCACAGGGCTTCCTTCCCCAACAAGTTTTCAACTGTGATGAGACAGGCCTCTTTTGGAAGAAAATGCCAAGGAGGATCTACATAACAAAGGAGGAGAAAGCATTGCCAGGACACAAGCCCATGAAAGACAGGGTGACACTTTTATTTTGTGTGAATGCAAGTGGAGATTTTAAGTTGAAGCCTTTACTAGTCTACCATTCTGAGAACCCCAGGGTATTTAAGAAAAACAATGTCATAAAAAGCAAATTGCATGTGATGTGGAGAGCAAACAGCAGAGCTTGGGTAACAAGGCAATTTTTAATTGAGTGGGTTCATGAAGTGTTTGGGCCAAGTGTGAAAAAATACCCCCAAGACAAAAATCTCCCAATTAAGTGCCTGCTTCTTATGGATAATGCTCCAGGTCACCCTCCAGGATTGGAGGATGAGTTGTTGGAAGGGTTTGGCTTAATCAGTGTAAAGTTCTTGCCCCCCAACACGACTTTTCTCATCCAGCCCATGGAACAGCAGGTCATATCTAATTTTAAGAAGCTTTACACCAAAGCGTTATTCCAAAGGTGCTTTGAGGTGACCTCGGACACAGAGCTAACCCTCAGAGAGTTCTGGAAGAATCATTTCTATATCCTACATTGCTTACATATCAGACAAAGCATGGAGGGATGTGACTCAGAGAACACTGAAGTCAGAAATTGTGGCCAGAAGCTGTCCCAGAATGTGTATGTGAGGTTGTTGAAGAGGATTCACCTAAGCAGGCAGCCCTGTTTAGGGAAGCTTTTAATCTTTAAGAAATTGGTGTATTCTAATATTTCTGTTGGAAGCCGCCCAGAGTGGCTGGGGAAACCCAGCCAGATGGACGGGGTATAAATAATGAATTGTTGTTGTTGTTGTTGTTGTTGATAATGATGATGATGACGACGACATTGTGCCTATGGGAAAGTCAGTAGTGATGATGTGGAGTTAGTGGAGGACCACAAAACTGAGCTCACCACAGAAGAACTTCAAAACAATCTGAAGGAGCAGCAACAGGTGGCAACTAAGGAAATATCTTTGGAGTAGCAGAGCAGAGAAAGTGTATCTACTGGAATACTGTTTTATTGATTTTACATTACATTGTTTATTGCTTTCATTTTATGGATCAATGGTCTCATTAGATAGTAAAATTCATGTTAAATTTCTGTTTTAGGGGTTGTTTTTAAAAGTCTGGAATGGATTAATCCATTTTGCATTACTTTCTATGGGAAAGTGTGCCTTAGTTTTGGAACGTACTTCCTGAATGGATTAAGTTTGAGAACCAAGGTACCGCTGTATGATGTCTCCTGTTCAGCAAGGATTTTGTAGAATCTTAGAGTTGGAAGGGACCATGAGGGCCATCTAGCCCAACCCCCTGAAGTCTTTTGCCCAACGTGGGGTTTGAACCCAAGACCCTGAGTTAGAGTCTCATGTTCTACTGACTGAGCTATTCCCACTCTGTAAAATATTGGGGGGGGGCATCTTAGTGCAAATAAGAAGTGAAATGAAATTCTTCCCCATCCCTATGTTTATTCAAAGACAGACTGAATGGAGCTTATTACTTTGAAAGTGTGTTTAGGGCTTCAGCCTCAGATTAGCTCCTTCTTTCACCTGAAGTATTGCATCCGGTTCTGGGCACCACAATTTAAGACAGATATTGACAAGTTAGAAAATGTTCAGAGGATGACCAGGATGCTCAAGGGTCTGGAAACCAAGCCTTATGAGGAATAGTTGAGGGAATTGGGTATGTTTAGCCTGGTACAGAGGAGACTGAGAGGAGGTATGATTGCCAGCTTCACATATCTGAAGGGTTGTCACATGGAAGATGGAGCAAGTTTGTTTTCATCTGCTCCAGAGGGTAGGACCTAAAACAATGACTTCAAAAACTAAACATCAGGTAGTAAGAGCTGTTAGACAGTGGGATTGTGAGCTCTCCTTCATTGGAGGTTTTTAAGCAGAGGATGGATGACCATTTTTTAATTACATGTCATTGAAGTGAATGGGAAAAGCCTGCATACATAGGAGCTCCACAAATGCACTGAAATAGACGCAAATATTTGAATCAGAATTGAGGATTAATTGTGCCTGATTGTTTCTTACTAACAGCCAGGTTATTTCCCCCTCCCTCCTCCAGGAATTTTAAAAGTACACAAGCTGTGGCCCATTCTAAATTGCACTCATTCCATGTATAGTGAGCGAGCATTACAGCTACTTGCCTCTCCATAATCTTCATTCATTGACTGGCCATACAAGTAAGTATCAGCGCATCAAAAAGCTGGACATTTCAGGCCTCTGCATAGTTTGGAAAGCAATCAAGTTTAAGGGGAGAAATTCTAACTGGCATTAAATTAGCCGCCACCATCACCATAGCAGCGCTGGTGTTTTATTAAAAAGTTGCGTAAGCACCTTGCTGTGCCATGCACACAGGAAAACAATTTAATTTCCTCTGCCTTATCACAAGCTGCAGAGACAGCACTTCTACACGTAAGGAAGGATTAACGCAAAACTCGGCACTCCAGTGTTGTGATTTATGGGAGGCATGCCTTGAGTGCATTGCATGCCATGACCCCTCCCCAAGACCCAACTGGTCTCATACTCAAAAAGGGCAACTCCATTTTCCAACACATTCAGTTCCAGTTGCTCAATTTTCAAAAGCAACATGCTACATAATTAATTGGTTCCTTCACATTGAAGTGCAGGAATACCACTCTGCAAGTTGTTCTTGCATATATAGATCTTAGTGTCTGAGACCATAGAGAAGTAATACCAAGCAGAGTAGAGAATGCTGGGCTGGGTGGGCATTCCTTCATGAGGAAGGACAGAACACCCTCTTTGCATGCAAAGGGTTCTAGATTCCTGGGCATCTTCAAGCAGGACCTGCCTGAAACCCCAGAGACACGGTGCCAGTCAATGTAGACAATACTGATGATGGGCATTGGTCTGCCTAAAAACAAGGCTTCTTTCTACCGGTATGTTCAGAGGAATGAGCATAGGCAAAAGGATCTCCAAGTACTTCTGGAAAAAAACTGTTGTTTCTAAGCCTGGAGAACCATTGCCAGTCAGCATAGACATTGCTGAGCTGCATGGTCCCTTAGTCTGACTCAGAATAAGGCAGCTTCATGTGTTCATCACAATTCCATTAGAAAGAGGACGTAGCTTTTTGGTAGAGCATCTGCTTTGCATGCAGAAGATCCGAGGTTCAATCTCTGGCATATCCAGTTAGGGCTGGAAAAGACTCCTTTCTAAAGCCCTGGAGAACCACTGTCCACCAGTGCAGACCAGAGATAAGGACCCTATGGCCTTCTGGATATGGTTGGATTATAACTCCCCTCATCCCTAACCAGTGGCCATACTAGCTGAGGCTGCTGGAAGTTGGACTCCAGCAACATCTGTTGGACAATGGTGAGCTTGATGGACCACAGATGAAATTGAGGCAATGCTATAGCTCATGCTTTGCATTCTAGAAGTTCCAGGATCAGATCCTGGCATCTTTAGTTGAGTTTCCCAGGTGGCAGGTAATTGAAAACACCTCTCTTTAGCTGAAACCTTGTAGAGTCACAACCACTCATAGTAGTAAAGAATATTGGGCTAAAATCTATCTGCCCACTTAGGTGAACAAATAGACTGAGTCAATGTAAGGCAGATACCGGTACCTACATCCACACACAGAGAAGTGGCTTTATTTTAGAGCCTGACCACTCCGGAAGAGATGTGGCTCTGCAGCAAAATACACAACCAATTCCTGCAGCATTATCTACTAGATCACTAGACTCCAAGAATAGCTGACCACCTCTTAAGAGTAAGATGGGGAATCAAAGAACTTAAGAGAGAAACAAAATATCCTTCCTGAACCTACAGGCCTACAAGAATGCATAGCTGTCAACTTCTGGATTGGAAAATAAGGGATCAGCAGCCTCACCCAGCGGCGCGGCACCGGAAATCGGTTCTGCACATGTCCAGACAGGTGCAGAAGCTGATTCCGGTGCCGGCTCTGCTCGATTTCCAGTGCCCAGACAAGGGCAGAGCGGCACTGCAAATTGGTTCTACACATGTCCAGACATGGGCAGAAGCAACTTCCAGTGCCAGGCTGCCCGTGTCTGCATGTCTGGACACTGGAAATAGCTTCTGGCAGCACTTGGCAAGTGAGCGAGCAGCCAGCCGCCACATCTCCGCTGGCCTTCCAGGGGTGTGACATTCCTGAAATTCTCACATTTGAATCTAACCCAGCTCCTGTCAAAAGACCAGCAATAAACTCTCTCTCTTTTTTTGAAAGGGGAAGAGGTGGCGGCTTCCCGACAGGCAGGCAGGCAGGCTCTTTCCTACAAAGGCCGGCCTGAGATGGGTCCGAGCGTGGCCCCAAGGCGGTGGCGGCGGCATTGGAAGGCAGCTCCAGGCCACGGAGCCCTGTCTCAGCCGGGCCGGCTTGCCCACCTGCCCGCTCCCCGCTCGGCAGCAGGCCAGAGGGGCAGCGGGCTGGCGGGGGGCAACAGCCTCCTCGCGGAAGAAGGCAGCAGTGGAGGCAGCAGCAGCTGTTCTTTTCGCTCATGGTGCCCCCCGTCCGGCCTGCGCCAGAAACGCCCCTGGAAAGCTCCACGGAGGCAGCTGGCCAGGTGTGGTGGCAGCTGAAGCCGCGGGGAGAGGTGGGGCAAGCGTGCGGCGCATCCGGCTGCATGACGGCACTCCTGCGCCTGGGCGGCCTCTTCCCTCGGCACCCGGTCCAGCCGTGCGCTTGACCCTCCGTTGCCCCAGCCAGGTGGCATCCAGTAGAGGCGCTCGGGCCAGGCCCCTTCCACCGGCCTGGCTGTGGGGGTTAATCCGACCCCACACCTTCCTTCCTCCTTCCCTTCCCCCAAAAAGACCCATCTGGCAATATCAGGTGGGCTCCTTGCCCGTCCCGATGACACAGCAGCCGCCCACAGGGCTCCATTAGCAGGCGCAGCTGCAGCTCTGATCGATAAGTGCCTCCTGGCGCATCCATTAAGGAGAAGTGTCAGGCTGCCCACTACGCCTGGAAAGTGGAGGGCTCGATCCGGCTTCGGGGTCTGTGGGAGAGGAGCTGCTTCCTTTCAAATCCGGGACATTTATGGGTATTTTACAATCCGGGGTTGCAGCGGGAAACGGATTTAAATTTGGGGTGGTGGCCACATACCCTGGGAGTGGCTTTGAGTGGCTAGCTAAACCAGGTGTGGGTAGTCAATGGGTCTCAAATCCTCAGTGAGTTAGCAACTTCCCCTGCATGCGAAGACAGGCTCTGATAGATTGAGGGGACGAAACCAATAGTGGGTCCAACGGTCAAGAAGGTGGTTTCTGCACATGCTATGGAGGGGCAGATAGGGCTTGTCAACCTGGGAAGGAAGCCTATCTAGGAGAACTCTGATCCTAAACCTCCTATGCCTTGCACTCATCATGAAAAAGGCCTTGGGAGTAAACCCCAAGGAAAAAATCTGTACCTACTGCCTCATGGGACATCATTGGGAGAAAAAAAGGCTAAGGAGTAAGCCCTACACAATTCTGGAGTGGAGTCCCTAAGACTGTTGGGTGGCACCTTGTACGTCTCCTTCTGGCAACTCCTGCAGCCAAGCTGGTGCCAAACGTATACTGTAGCTATGCTTTTCTTTGGACCATATTAGTGAGGCCAGGCCGGTGTGTGTGTGTCTTGTTGTCTGGGCAGCCCAAGACCTCCATACATACTCCCTAGGCTTGCAAGCCAGATAGGTCACTTCAGTGCGGCTAATGCAGCACAAGCAACGTGGGAGGCAGCAATTATGGGTTACCAGTCTCTGCAGCCATAGTGGGTGCTGTGATTCTCCAGCAGTTTGACTTCTCCCCCCAAGACACATTCCATTGTCTCTCGAGACAGACGGATGCCAACAACTAATACTAATAGAACATAAATTATCTTTCATAAACTCAAAACTTTGAATCGTTTATTACTGCTTATTAAAAAAATAGCAGGCAAACACAATAAATTCACATTTGCAATGCAGCTGTCGCCATCCCCTTCTCAAGTCACAAAATTTAATTGTGAATATAAAAATTACAAAGTAACTTAAAAAGAAAAGGAACTGACTTAGCAGAAAATCCAGACACATGGCATTCCAATAGCACCCCCTCCTGGCCTCTGTAGTGAAGCTGGAGATAACTGGAAAACAACAAAAAGAAAGCTGCAAAATATGTGTTACATGAAAATGCATGTACTGTAACTGTAACTCAATGGCCTTTTTGAAAGAGGAAGAAAGCACGTTTTGAGGGGGGTTATGATGAGCAAAAAGTGGTGGGCAGGCAGGGAAGAGGTGCTTAAGCCATTCTGCTATCCTATGTCTTCCTGTTTTGAATCATCCCAGTGGCCTTTTCTCTTTCTTTCACATTTGCCCCCAGAAACATGTATTTTGAGCCTTATAGGGAGGGTGTGATTTGGAGCAAGAAAATGGCAGGTGATGAATGGTTGAACATTTTCTTCCTTTGGGCACCTGTGCTCCAAATCACCCAAATTCAGAAGCCAGTTTTTCCTTCCCTTAAAAACAAAACAAAAATGAACCAGTAGCAGCAAGCAATGGGTGAACTTCAGTTTCAGCAGTAGCTTGTGGTTAGTGGACTAGGGCTAGTCCCCTAGTTAGTGGCTAGTCCCCTAAATGTTCCCCTGGCACCTCCTTTCCAAAGCCCAGGAAGCTTCTGCCTGGCTTAGGGAGAGAGGTGCAATCCTCATGCACAACCCCAATTGCCCTCACAAACCTATAGAAATCTTTACTGCACACCACTGAGTTTCAGATTTTTCCAATCTTGACTTCAACTGATATGTAGAAATGACTTTATGATCTGAAAATAGAGAGGATGTATGTACTTTTGTAACCCAATAAAATCTTTAATAAAAACATTTAAAAAAAACTTACCACAATTGTCATCATTTAAAATGGCAGGGGCTCACAAGAAAATCAACAGTGCACATTTTTCACTTATAGAAATATTTGCACACTTAATTTTGTTGGGAAACTGCAGTGCAGAATTTGAAGTGTAAATTTCAAGTACTACCTGTATTTCCATCAATGTCTTGTTTTGGGAATTGCAAATTGGTCAGAATGCATACAAAAGGTGAACTGGACTAAATTTCACTCATATCACTAGAGGAAACCAGAGAAACCTCTGCCTGCTCCATCCCTCTGTAAGTGTAGAGAAACTCATCCAATTGCTTCTAATGTCTTCACCACTGAAATCCTTTGCACATTCTCAGTATAGATAATTGTTTATCTCATAGCCAACTTTTGACTTACAGCTGGCAATCCATAGAATGGAAAAGTGAGGGATAACAAAGAAGCAGAGTTCTTTATTATTTATGGGGAAATTCTGAATCTTGAGAAGAGTTGTTGAGGGAGAAGAGGGGACCATTACTGTTCCATAGGTGAGAGCAGGAATTTCTTTTTTAGATTTGAATTCAGTAGAAAGTGTGTTTTCTCAAAGATGAGGATGAAATAATAATTTTTTATTTGTACCCCGCCTCCCCGGCTGGAGCCGGGCTCAGGGTGGCTAACATCATAAAACTAACAAAGTATACAAGAACATAAAAACAGGCAATCAATTAATTAAAATACATCTTAAAATTAGTTCAGAGCAAATTAAAATCTGGACAGATGGCAGTCCATGGGTAAAATAAAAGAGATCCCAGCACTGAAAATCTCCTTCCTGGAATGACAGGTCTTACACTTTTTTGCTCCTGAGAAAGTATAACTTCTCTAATTCAATACCAGATTGGTGTGATGATGACTTCATTGTTTTAATTCTTTAATTTATGAGATGTAATGACACTTGTTGATTTTGGAAAATGTGAAAACAGGATTTCTTCTTTATTTTGTGTTTAAAAAATCCTTTAAAAAATATTCCTCTTGTGAATCTATGACTCTGAAAGGAGACAAAGCTTCATTATGTTGGAATGTCCATTATTTTCATAGCAGACAACCCCAGAAACCTAAGTGAAAGCAGGATACATTCAAGGAGAAAAAGGCTACAGACTAAACCCTACACAAATCTGGAGTGGAGTCCTTAATCTGGTTAGATGGTGCCTTGTGTGCCTCCTTCCAGCAACTCCTGCAGCCAAGATGGTGCCAGACATATTGTTCTGCTTTCCTTTGGATCACAACAGTGAGGCTGAGAGGGAGGTATTGTCACCTGGGCAGCCCAGGATCTCCATACACACTGCCCAGACGTACCCCAGAGAAGTCACTTTGGCGCTGTCATTGCAGCAAAAACAACACAGAAGGCAGCAGTTGTGAGTTACCAGTCTCTGTAGCCACTCTGTGCTGTGATTCTCCAGCAGTTTGACTTCATCCCCAGAGGTACATTCCATTGTCTCTCAAGACCAGGCATCCCCAAACTTCGGCCCTCCAGATGTTTTGGACTACAATTCCCATCTTCCCTGACCACTGGTCATGTTAGCTAGGGATCATGGAAGTTGTAGGCCAAAACATCTGGAGGGCCGCAGTTTGGGGATGCCTGCTCAAGACAGATGGAAGCCAACAATTCCCTTCAAATCAGCTCTCAGGAGGCCCAGCTCACGACCAGCACCATGTACTGGTACACCATGTATTGGGCTGATTGCACACACTCATAGGTGCCTGCAGCCAATGGCACCGAGAGTCAAATCTACACCAGGGAGATTAGGGAAAGAAATGTGGCTCAGTGGCAGAGCATCTGTTTTGTATGCAGAAGGCTGCAGGTTCAAACCCCAGCATCTCCAGGAAGGTCTGAGAAAAGACTCCCTGCAATCATGATATGAGGGTCAAAAGGAGGAAATACTGTATACTTACTATGCTTTGTATTGCAAAGACAATAATATCCTCTTGAATGTGTGTGAGTGGTATTGTTCAATTCCCACCCACACCCTTGGTTTTTTGTATTGTTGAGTTTTGCTTTTGTTTTTTTAAGAATACTGTAACTACTTCTCTGACATCTTTATTTTGAGAATGCCATTGATCAGTCCCCTCGTCTATACTGTATGTTCCACATTAAGTCATTATCTCTGCTGTTCACTCCATTAATTCTGCTAGTTTTATTAGCAAAGTTCTGCCGCCTAGTCCTGTAACGGTGACAAGCATTTCGAAAAGCTAATCTGACAGATAATGACTCCATTAAGGGTTGAATACTAATTGGTTTACATCAGGGGCCTGGAATTAATTGATGCAAATAAATTAGCACCTGAGCATGCATCACCCCAGCTTTGGATTTTCCTAAATACCAAGGTGTTTGGGTTGTTTTTTTTTTTAAAAAAAACCTTTGCATCTTCAGAAAAATGTAACTGAATATAAACAAACAGGACAGGTAATTAAAATGTGGTAAGAAAATCTTCCAAGAAAGGTTTAATATCACCTCCCAACTGATCTGAGGGGGAGAGGGTGCTTTGCTTGCACATTTTTCTTAGGTATTTATGGCTTATATATTTTTTTTTAATGCTTTTTTTCTTCACTTCCAAGACCTACAATTATCATTATTTTTGTTATCATGGCAAACTATTGCTGCTAATAACACCTGTTAATCTAATATATCAAAATGGCACTTTATTACAATTTTAAATGGAGGGGGGAATTTGTGAGGTTTGGGGGCTGTGCACATGCACAGCCACTGATGCAAACTCAGTTCATCCAGTGGTATCCGACCATATGCAACAACTCTATCCTCCAATTTGGGAAAGCCTATTTGTAACCATCACACCAAATTGAGCAAAGTCTTACCAAAGTCACATTTTGATTCAACATCTTAATTCAAAATGGCATCTGATGTGCAAAATACAGATGAAGACCATCTTTGGAACACTAGTGCTGAGCTGGCGAGCAATACCTTAAGAGTCACCCAACTTAGTGAGTGCAGTTTGGATCTGTGACACCAAATAGAGCGAAATCACATGAAACTAGAAGATGGTGTCTATACAGACATATTCACATCAGACCCTCCAAGTGTCCCTATTTTCCAGGGACATCCCTGATTTAGAAAAGCTGTCCTGGTTTCTGATTTGATCCCAGAATGTCCCACTTTTCCTTAGGATGTCCCTATTTTCATTGGAGAAATGTTGGAGGGTATGGAGTTATCTGACCCATGAGCATAGCTGCCAAGTTTTCCCTTTTCTCACGAGGAAGCCTATTCAGCATAAGGGAATTTCCCTTTAAAAAAGGGAGAACTTGGCAGCTATGCCCATGAGCCGTCTGAAGGCAATCCTGCATAAGGAAGGGTTTTTTATGTTTAATGTTTTATTGTGTTTTTATGTATGTTGGAAGTTGTTCAACCCAATAAGATAATAGTAAAATTATCATTATGGAATGGGACGTCCCTATTTTCATCAGTGAAATGTTGGAGGTTATGTCACATCAGTGCAGTTTATTTGTGTGTGTGTGTGTGTGTGTGTGTGTGTGTGTGTGTGTGTATCCAAACAAAAAAATCATAAAAAGTAAAAAAAAAAAGAGTTAAAAGCAAAAAAGAAACTAAAAACAAACCTGCAATGGCCTGGCAGAATAGAAAAGTTTCCGACATGCTTTTAAAAGTTGGCACTGAATGTCCATTGGTAGGGTGTTCCACAGGGCTGTGCCAATGACACTGAAGCCTCGAGTTCTTGTTGTCAAACAAGCCCCAGCTACTCAGGAAATAACCAAAGACATTCCTGCAAATGATCTCAGTGAATGAGCTGAAAAATAAGGGTTCAGGCAATCCTTGGGGTACCCTGGGCCCACGTTCTCCAGGCTTGAAAATAAACACAAGGAAAAAGCTTGATGGGGGATATCAGGCACAAGCATCTATCACCACCCCATTTTCGATCTGTCGCACCAAAAATTAGGCAAAGTCACACCACTGTCATATTTTAGTCTGCCATCTTGATTCAAAATGGTGCCCAGCATCCAAACATAGATGTAGACTGCCACCTGCATCTATGTATCTGAGTGATTTGACAAACCCCACCTTAAGAAGGACCTTCACACTAGCTTGATTCCATGTCATCCCTACAGCATTCTTACATGGCGTTTTTTCCAACACACCATTGAACCTTTGACTCTGCCCATGCAATGAGAGAAAGATTGAGGACTACATACAATTTTTCTTTTACTGTCCTTTATATGCCTCAGTTAGATCCAGGCTTCTTTCTTTAATCCCAACAACCATCACATGGGACATCGACCGCATGAAGTACCTATTGGTGGACGCCAACCCCTTGGTTTCACGCGATGTGGCCATCTACATTTTACAGCCCCTGAAACTCAGGGCCACCTTTTTGGCTAACTTGCCCAGCCCTAGTCCTATGTAAATCCCTGTTATACTCACAGCCGACACGCCTTGCTTTGTCTTTTACCTTACCAGTCGCACTCAGCTGGATTTTATATTTAATGTTATAGTTGTATTTGTTGTATTCTATGTTGTTGTGCGGCAGTTGCCTGTTTGATCTTTTATATGTGCTATGGCTATATGACTAATGCAATAAACTTTGATTTGATTTGACATGAGGCAGATTCCCATGTACATATCCTCCACTCCTGCAACACTCCAGGTGGGATTGGCCACACACCCCAGGCCAAACTTCCACCAAACCTCCTTCTTTTGAGGAGATGTGTGTGGCGCTTGGAGGAGTTTAATAACAATGGCCGGCAGACCATAGAGCTCTTTGGTTCTCATGCATACTATTACTATTGTATGGAAAGAGCTCTCCTAGCTTTGGGGAAAGCTGTTGTTCCTTGCAGTGACAATGACACTGCCTCTTCAGTGAGGCTGTTTCTTTTCCAAGGTGCTAATCAAGTGAGATCAAGGCATTCTTTGCCACAGCTCTGTTGCTAAGTGATGATCACACTTTTGAGGCCCAGCCCACCTTGCAAGACTTTGGAATTCAAACTATCATATTCTACCTCTGTGAATTTATCACATATGTTAACATTTCTCTTAACCTTTGCATCCTTGCTTCCTCTTCTTTTTCCTTTCCTTTTTAATGTTTCCACTCTGTGGGTTTTTGGTGGAGGTGGGGTGGGAGTGATTAAGCCTTAGTGCATTTAAAGGATGGTATAAATCAACTGAGGGGCTATCAATCAATATACTTTATTCGACCGATAGTCAGAAACAAAAACATTTCTCAATACAAAGATATATAAAACTGAAGGCATCAGAGGGATACATAAATGGGGTATGACCGCGCTACTAAACCTCCTACAGATAGCCCACAACAAGACATTCGATTATACGAGGGGCTATGTTCAGGGTTGGCTCCAGGTTTGAATGGGTCCACACTCAGCAAAGTGCCTACTGATAAGGCCCTTACTTCACCATTTCCCCTTCCCCGCACCAGTCCATTTCGTACAGTGTTCCACAATGAGGGATGAAGGCGGCGCTGTGGTCCAAACGACTGAGCCTTTTGGGCTTGCCAATTGCAAGGTCAGCAAATCCGCATGATGGGCTGAGTTCCCATTGCTCTGTCCCAGCTCCTGCCAACCTAGAAGTTCGAAAGCATACCAGTGCAAGTAGATAAATAGCTACCGCTGTGGCGGGAAGCTAAATGGAATTTCTGTGTGCCCTGGTTTCCATCACAATCCTCTGTGTGCCAGAAACGGTTTAGTCATGCCGGCCACATGACTCAGAAAACTGTCTCTGGACAAATGCTGCCTCCCTTGGCCTGAAAGTAGAGATGAGTGCCACACCCCATAGTCACCTTTGACTAGACTTAACCATCCAGGGATCCTTAACTTTACCCGCAATGAGGGTTCCTACATCAAGTGAATTGTGGAGAATTCATAAAGATTATCCTGACTAATATCATACATATAATTAACTAGTGCATAATCTGACTGTCACAAGTTTATGAGTCTTCAAGGGCAGCCCTACACAGACCACATTGCAACAATCCAGCCGGGAAATTACCAGAGCATGGAGTACCATGGCCAAGTCATCTCTGTCCCAAAGAGGCCTCCAAACACTTGACTAGCCAGTTTAAGATTCAAGTGATAGGCTGAAAAGAAACACTGAAACCATTGCATCATAATGTCCTATCAGCTGATGTGACAATATAATGTACCAGATAAACTGATGGCTTGTACTTTGCAACTTCCTGACCAAAACATCCAGCAGAAGGGGGAAAAAATCAATGGAGCATCTAAATTGGCAAGTACTCACCAAGAACTCTTCATACCCAAGTAGCTCCCATAAACATTCCTAACAAGTGACTATTAGATTTATTTATTTGATTTATTTACCGCCCTTCACCATAAGATCTCACGGCAGTTCGCAAGGTAAAAATACATGGTAAATGCAAAAATAAATAGTTAAAACAACAAAACAATAACATACCCATCCCACAAACACATTTGAAAGACAGTAGAATATTATTCAGACAAAGGCCTGGATGAAAAGGAATGTTTTTGCCTGGTGCCTAAAGATACAGTATATATCGACAGTGCCAGATGAACATCCCTGGAGAGAGCATTCCACAAACGGGGAGCCACTGCAGAAAAGGCCCGTCCCTGTGTTGCCACCCTCTAGACCTCTTGTGGAAGAGGCACACGAAGAAGGACCTCAGATTATGAATGCAGAGTCCAAGTCAGTTCATATCCTCTCTTCTTAACTTTCACTTATTGCTAAGGATCGATTCTCAAAACAATTCAGCTAATCATTCACCACCTCAAAACTTATGGCCAGTGTAGGATTTTTAAACTCTCTGGAGGCCCCATGACAGTCAAAATCTCAGGGACCCCCTCACAATGATGTAGGTTTCTGAGTCAATAGGGGTTTATCTTCCAAATTATTTCAAGATCAAGTCAATATTATTTGGATCAATTGTCACAGGAACCCTAAAAGGAGTGGGGGCCCATAGGTCGGTGCCTACTCTGCCTATTTGGTAATCTGGCACTGCCTATGGCTTGCCATGTGCATCCATCATTTCACATAAAATTTTGGCTTCAACACATGCTTGGAAGCAAGTTTCCCCAAAGCATTTTTAAAGACTACTGAACATAGAGATAGCTGTGCATATGGGACCCAATCCAGTGCTTTTCAGTCTCATTGATTCTAATGAAAATATTTAAGACCATGCTTAACTCTTCCATTCAAACCCATGCTTTTTTTTTAAGTGCTTGGCTTTAAAGACAGCATTACCTCAGAGAAATAATTTTGCTTGCCTAGAAAATAGTCTCCATCCATTACAAACTTCCTCCTGGAGATGCGAGATTGTAGCTCAGTCTCTTTTTCATGTCGAAAGTCCCAGTTTCAATGCATCTCCAGGCCAAATGAACTGGTAGCAGGTGATGGGAAGATCATCTGCCTGAGATCCTGGGCAACCGCTGCCAGTCAGAGTAGACAATACTGAACCAGAAAAGACAATATTCTAGCTTGGTTAAAGCTACATTCTAAGAGTATGTCTGTCCCTTTGAGGATAGAATTGTTTGTGTGAAGTAAACAAACAACTACCTCACATGTGTCTACTCCTACTCAACTGCTTCGGTGAACAGAACTGGCGCTACAATGGTACCATGGTTCTCAAACTTAATCCATTCCAGAAGTCTGTTCCAAAACCAAAGTGTTCCAAAACCAAGGTGCACTTTGCCATAGAAAGTAATTGAAAATGGATCAATCCGTTCCAGACTTTTAAAAACAGCCCTAAAACAGCAATTTAACATGAATTTTACTATATAATGAGGCCATTGATCCATAAAATGAAAGTAATAATCAATGTACTGTACTATAAAATAAATAAGACAGTATTGTAGGTGATAAAAATTAAGATTATTATTTTTTCTTACCTGCACTGATGATAGTCATTGTTTGGATGGGGGGCTTTTATCCATTTCCGCAGTCACACAATCAATCAATCAATCAATCAGTAGCTGAACTGGGTTCCACACAGTCACAAAGCATATTAACCGAAAGTCTCAAAAACAAAAATGCAAAATAAATAGCAAAAACAAAAGCACCAAACTTAATCCGTTCCGGAAGTCCGGTTCAAAAACCAAGGCACAGCTTCTGATTGGTGCAGGCACCCCAGAAACAATAGCCGACAGCTGCATCAGACAGTCAGCTTCCCAAAAAACGTTTGAAAACTGGAACACTTACTTTCAAATTCAAATTCAAATATCCTTTATTAGGCATATCAAACCACACATTATCACATAAAATTTATATACAGATTATATAAAATACAGACTCAGTTGAGCAAGGCTTATCCCAGTCAGTTCCTTAACTCCAGGAAGAGTATAGATATATATAAATACTACACCGAACACTGTCACACCACCTACCAATTAAGGAGCACTAACTCTCTTTGTAATGGCCCAGCCTTTCTGCATGGACAGCACTCAAAAATTCAGCTACGGCTGTAGTAATTTGATCATCCCTGTCCGATAGTAGGACCTGAACGGTTGGTAGTTTGGAAATCAGCCAATTGAGTTGCAAGGCCTCTAATAGTTGTCTTCTGGCATGAGTTCCAAATTCACAGGAAAAGAAAATATGCTCCAAAGTATCAGGTTCTTGTTTACTACATTTGCAGAGACGCTCTGATTCTGGGAGACCCAAATATCTTCCTCTCACCATCATCGAGGGGAACATATTAAATCTGGCCAGCATAAACAGCCTACACAGTTCGTGGTTTTTCAAATTTGTCATGTATCCCTTTTGAAAATCTCTGCACAGAGGGAGATTTAAATGGAGAGGAGAACAGGTGCTGTGCTTTGCAACCTCAAGCATGGAGAGAACACTTTTTCCTATAAGAGTCTTCCTAATAATTTCCCAGATGTCTTTGGGATCAGAATTTTCAAAGTCAACTAAGTTAAGCCCTATCGAATTCAATTATCTCCTACAAATCAATGATAGATTGTAAATTATATTATCACTTAAAAGATCATACAGGAGAGAGTTAGGGGATAGGGCTCTGTAATGCAGGAAGATCCAATATTTCATGGTCCTCAGCCATGCTCTTGCTGATAAAGACAATATTCCCAGCTCGCAGCATATTGATTCATATTTTACAGAACTTGCGAGTCCTAGTAATGACCTCAGAAGGGATGCATGGAATTTATCCAGCATCTTAAGGTCACCTGAAATCCACAGTGGGGTGCCATATAAAAGTTGGGCACAAAGTTTCATGTCAATTACTTGCAGTACTGCTGGAATGTATCTGTTTCCTTCAGGAGAAAAGAAATAAGATTTGATATGGTGGGCTGTCCCTTTAACCTTAGCTATTGCCGCACAGATGTGTGTGTTCCAGTTCATATTATTTTTAAATACAATCCCCAGATAATTAAAATGCTTCACTTCCTGTATTAGATGTCCATTGATTATATAGTTTTTTGGGTTCCCTCTTTTTGTAAACTGCATAATTTTGGTCTTGTCATAGTTGATTTTTAAATTATTAAGGGAGCAGAAGTTTGAAAAGCTCTTAAGTAATTTTTTAATACCCAAAGAAGAAAGTGAGATAATTGCTGCATCATCTGCATATAATAATAAAAAAAGTGGGATATTGTTTAAATAAGGAATATGAGAGGTTACATTCTGAAGAAATAATGGTAAATCAGATAAGAATAGATTGAATAGAGTGGGTGCCAGGACACAGCCTTGCCTAACTCCTCGATTGTTGAAGATTGGACCTGCAAGTCTACCATCTTTTGAAACTTTAACATATATTTGGTTATTAGAGTGCAAATTTTGTATCAGTGTCAGTAGATGTGGATCTATTCCAAGGTGCTCCAGTTTGGTCCACAGTTTGTCACGATCGACCGAATCGAAAGCGCTTTTTAAATCTACAAATGCCACAAAGAGTCTTCGTTTGTTTTTTATGGCATATTTATCTACAAGATGGCTTAACACTAAACATTGATCAAGTGTTGAGGAGCCTGCCTTGAAACCAGCTTGTTCCTTACCAGGCAGACCTTTGGTTAGCATCCATTGTTCCAGTTTAATAAGCAGGGATTTAGCATAGATTTTGCTTATGCATGGTAACAAACTAATAGGTCTATAGTTCTCTTGACAGTTCCTATCGCCTTTTTTAAAGATCGGCACCACTATTGAGTTATTCCACGATTTTGGTACAAGGCCTGAATGATAAATAGAGTTAAAAAGCGGGACAAGATTAATGGCCCACCATTCCACATTTAGTCTCAGCAAGTCTATTGAGATGCCGTCCATACCCGGGGATTTTCCCTGTTTAAACGAAAGAATTATCCTTTTCATCTCCTCTTCAGTAATTTGAAATTGTATGGTTCTTGCCGCAGGAGACTTAAAATTCTTCTTTGTAAAAGCTTGAGGATCATAAAAGACAGAGCTAAAATACGTAACCCAAGCTTCATCCCTTATATTGGGGAAATCAGTAGTAGTTTTTATTGAGAGAAGTGACCAGAAGGTTTTAGAATCTTTAATTTCTAGTGCAGCCACAATTTTGGACCATTTGGCTTGTGCAGACATGAATTTTTTTTCTAGGAGCATATTCTTAAAAGCATTTTTCATTTCAAAGTAGATCTTCCAAAGATCTTGGGAGTTGGTAACAGAAGCTTCTTTTAGGCAAGTTCTAAGTTCTTTCTTATGGTTGATACAATCTTTATCAAACCAGTTATACTTGTTTGAAGGTTTGTTGCTGAGTTGAAGATTTAAAAAAGAAGAGAATAATTCCTGTATAGTATTATAATAGTAATCATTGTCTGCCAAAGGCATCAGATTTTGGTTGGCCAAAGGTTCAAAAATAACTGGGTTATTTTCAAATACTGCTAATAGATCCTCCCTATTTTTATCTCCTATATAAATTCTTTTCGCATAGATAGTCTTGTCGGCACTAATAGGAGGACAGGTATCATTGTTTCTGGGATTTCTGTACATCTCTAAAACAATTGGAAAGTGGTCACTCTCTGAGCGGGTTACAACTGTAAAAGAGGAAACTTCATCTAAGATTTCAACAGAAACTAGAGAATAATCGATTACACTCCTGCCCCTTTTGGAGCAGAAGGTAAATTCTCCTGGGATATCAGGCCATATTGAACCATTCAGAAATGTAAGATTAAATTCCAAAACCAATTGTAAAAGTTTCCCTCCGGCTTTATTAATAATATTATCTTTCGAATTTCTCCCTAATCTCAGTGGAAGTGGAGAATCTTCGGCTAAAGTTGAGACATAGCGTTTATAGAGAACTGTATTGTCTGATCCAATTCGAGCATTGGTGTCTCCCATTATAATCAGGGGGACATTGGGGAATTTACTGCGTATTAAATACAGCTCTTCTGAGACTGTATTCCAACCAGAATCTGATTTAGCTTCCGACTCTATGGGAGGGAAATATATATTTAGAAGAAAGATTTCTTTATGTGCATTAAACAATGATAACAGTTGAGCATACTGTCCAATATTTCTGATATAATTAAATTTAAGGTTAGAAGACTGTTTAATACCACAGATCAGACCGGCTTTGGGGCGTCCATTCCTTGAGATTTTGGTAGCAAGTAAATTATAAGTGGTAAAATTTGGAATTTCTAAAGGTTTGAGGGACCAAGTTTCCTGCAAGAAGATTATATCATGTAGAGTAAGAAAATTTATAAAATCAGAATCAGCTAATTTACACAAAAGTCCGGCTACATTCCAAGACATAATTGAAAAGGTTTGGAGAGATCTTTGATTAGGGGATACTAATGGTCAATCCGATAAGGGGAGCACATTTCCATTAAATTTGTTTACATCGCCAGAAGGATTATCTATCGGGTCTTCAGCAATAATATCTGAGGACATATTCAGCTTACTCACATTAGAAGAGAATGGATTAATACAATTGGATACCTGCATGTCCGTGATAGGCACTTTATGTGAGGTACCCAGTTCGGACTCATTAAGTTCTCTCATTTTATCCCAGGCTAATGAAGTAGCTATATTTGCCTCGGAGGGAAGTTGTATGGAGGTTGAGGCTTGGGGAGAGCTTTTCACCTCCGGTTTGTTGGAGAGTGGATTCATCTCTGCATCTACCTGCTGGCACAGAGGGGCAGATGGTTTTCCAACCCACAAATCTAGCTCGTGATGGTATAGATGAGGAGCAGATTTTGAGACACAGTCAGGCAGGTTTTGCTTAAGTGGCCCCAACTGATCTTTCGTTAGGGTTATAAGACAGGAGCACAGGGTGTCAAGTTTGTGGAGTATTTCGTTCTGGGCTTCTTGAGGGAGAGCTTGGTAGGAGTATAATAAGTTGTTTTCAAAACTATCCAGGTCGTTTCCTTGATTCGTTGCGTGCATAGGGTCATAGGAGTCCATCTTTTGGTGTTCTTTGATGGTCAAGTTGGTCGGGTGATTAGAGTTTCCATCTGAAGGATTTATATCAATTATGGCAGGTTGGTCAATCTTATATTGTGGGATTTTTAACGGAGTTGCAAGATAAGGAAAAAGAGGTGTTGGAGACGCCTCATTTTTGAAATATCTTGATATTCTTACGCCACTTATCTTCAGGCGGTCTCTGCATTTGTACACTGTTTTTGCCAATCTCTGGTCTCGAAATGAGGCCACCACCCTAGCATAAAAGCCATCAAAATATAAATATTCGACGTGAACTAGGTCAGTAGGATTGATAAAAATACCTGGCATATATGCCTTTAAAAGGTTCCATAGGTGAGCTTTACGTTCCTCTTGTGATAGAAATCCTGGAGGCTTAGGGTATCTTGATAAAACAAGCTTGTCTTGAGACAGAACCAATTTCCAGTTATTATCTGAGGGAGTTTTCTTCTTGTAGAATTTGGGTTTGTCTGCAGATAAGACGTAGGCCCATGGATCTTGGATCAAGGGATCTTGCTTAGGATTTGGTGTATGTAGAGATACTGCGGAGTCCGAGAGTTCCAATGCATGGTCTGAGCAAGAGTTTAAGGTATTCTTTTGCTTGGGTGGCTTCTTCACTGGAGATGTCACAGAGTTCACTCTATTTGAGGGACTCTCAAGAAGTTTAAATAGCTTTTTAAAATCCATTTTTTTATATTTCATTGCCTTACCGTTTTTAACATTTTTGCTCTTCTTTACATTAGTGACTCTCCTTTTATGGACGTTAGCCCTGCAGCTTCTTTTTGTCTTCTTTAGTAGTTTATTTTTGCAGAAGGGGGGCGGGGGGTTATTATTACTTACGGGTTCTGTGATCACACTGCCATATTTTCCCCAGAAAGTTTTGCAGGTATCTGTCACAATGGTAAGAGTTTTAGTACAAATACTGAGAAAGGATTTTATGTGTTCAATGTCCTCAGTTAAAAGCACAAGCCACTTAATAATTGATAGATCCTCTTCATTTGCCTCAATGAGTTGAGGATTAGGATCTTTAGTTGTACTAACACTTCCCAAGGACAGTTCTGAGATTTGCTTTAACATTAATTCCTCGATTTTTTGGACTTGGAGTAATTCATGGGGTGTTCGGGATTTAGGGCTCACTTTCGGAGATGACTCAGCAGTTGTAACAATTGCCTTTGTCCCCTTGGTATAACTTCCCTCTGCGCAATCTTCTCTCTGCACAGCAGGTCCTTCGTTATGCTTGTTAGAAGGCTTGGCGAGGGAGGGGATAGAGTCTGGGTTCTGCCGTTTCCTTGTCACCCCCACTTTGCCCTTGCTTGGATAGCAAGAAGTTATTTTTGTTTGCACTTTCTTGGAAGTAGGTGAAGGCCTTGAGGTTTTACAACCACTCCGGGTCGATACCATTATTTTGCTTAGAATTGAAAAATCTAAAAAAGTCTTTAAAAGTCTCACTGCAATTCCTTAGCCGGATAATAATGGTAGGGAGTGCAGACAAGCATAGATAAAATAAAAGCAGCCACAAGATATGAGGCTTTCTTCTCCAATTAACGCTGAAGGCCTCGGCGCTTCTCTGACTCGTATCCAAATGAGAATCAGTAGTTTAAAACAACTTCCTTAAACTTTAACTCCTTTAAAACATTTAGGTTTAGGTAGGATGCATTAGGCTAAAAACTAAGCTAAAAGGTTAAAAAATAAGTCAATTTAAAACAATATAAATCAGAGTAAAACAAACCAGGAAGGTCGGGAGCTGAAACCTTCAGAACCTTCTCCCGCCGCCATAAACCCCTCCTAATTGAACACTTACTTCTGGGTTTTTGCTGTTTGGGAACCAAGGCATTTGAATACCTACCGGTAGGTACTACTGTACAACTTTGGAACTCCTTGCCTATTTAAAATGAAGCAAGCTCCTTCACTGTCCTCTTTTCGGCACCTCCTAAAAACATTTTTTTTTAGACAAGGCTACCCAGATGCTTTAGTAAGTTGAGGCAATTTTAATCTACTTTAAGTATTTTATTACTTTATTATGTTTTACAGTTGTAATTTCCCCCCCTTGAATTTATTGTTTATATTTTTGTAAATTGCTTTGGGTTTTGTTTTTGTTTTTTACAATCAAGTGCTGTATACATTTTATGAAATAAATGAATGTTTTCTGCTTGTTATGGAAGAAGCTCTCAACATATTGACTGCCCATAGAAAACATAGTTCCATCTGGTCCTAATGTCCAGATGTCCAGTACCCTGGATGTCTAGGAAGGAATTGAGAGTGAGGCGAGTGGGGGGAAAGAACAGATCACAGGCTTTCACGAATGGAGGAGAGAGAGAGAGGGGCACAACTCCTCCTCCTCCCTTCTTCCTCCTCCTCCTCTTCTTCTACCCCCTCTCTCTCTCCCACAATCCCAAACAAATGACTCTCTCCTGCTGAGCTGGAGAAATAATAAGTTTCACTCTTGAAAAAAGGGGGCGGGATCACATCCCAAAAGCGTTTTAATAAAACAAACACAGTGAGAGTGAGGCGAGAGACCAGCTAGGAGTCTAGCAGGGGAGGGGCTGAGCACAGCCTTAGCACAAATCCAGAAGGACTGTCTGTCCTGGCACGCACGTAGTGCGTCGTGATGTCACGGTGCATGCGTCAGGATGCGTGCACGCTGTGGAGCGATGCGCCGCCTCAGGGGGTGCCACCCTGGGCAGCCAAGTGGCACCGTTCGCCACTGCTCAAGACCATATCTTAAGGTCAACATGGGTAGACCCCACACAAGTCATATGTCCAACCTGGAAATGCTGTAGGGTTCACTTGCTTCCTTGCCTCCCATATTTCAAGTCCTTCTCTTCAAATTATGAGACAGTGAGATGAGTTAGGGAGGCCATTTACATGCAGGGTCTTGTAAAAAGAGGGGGGGTCAGACTGAGTCCTGACCAAAGGCCCGGTGGAACAGCCTTTGTCTTGCAGGCTCTGGGGAAAGATGTCAAGTTCCACAGGACCCTAGTCTCTTACGAGAGAGCATCCACCAGGCTGGGGCCGGGGCCGAAAAGGCCCTGGCCCTGGTCGAGGCCAGTCAAACCTCCTTGGGGCCTGGGACCTCCGAAGTATTATTATATGCGGACCGTAAGGTCCTCCGCGGGGGCATACCAGGAGAGGCAGTCCCATATGTATGTCCTTAGGCTGTATAGGGCTTTAAAGGTTAAAACCAGCACCTTAAACCTGACCCTGTACTCCACCGGGAGCCAGTGCAGCTGGTGTAGCACTGGATGAATGTGATCTTGCTGTGACGACCCCGTAAGGAGCCTCGCCACAGCATTCTGCACCCACTGGAGTTTCTGGGTCAGCTTCACAGGCAGCCCCATGTTGAGCGAATTACAATAATCAAGCCTGGAGGTGACCATCGCATGGATCACAGTGGCAAAATCAGGGTGGGAGAGGTAAGGGACTAGCTGCTTAGTACAGCGGAGGTGGGGAAATGCCCCCTTTGCTGTGGCTGCAACCTGCACCTCCATGGAAAGGGAGGTGTCGAAGGTTACTCCCAGACTCTTGACAGAAGGCGCCAGCACTAATTGCTCCCCGGCAAGAGATGGGAGTTGGCACCCCAACCCCATGTCGCCCCGACCAAGCCAGAGGACCCCTGTCTTCGAAGGATTTAACTTCAACCAGCTCCCACTCAGCCATCCAGCCACAGCTTCCAAACATCTGGTCAATGTGTATGGAGCTAAGTCAGGATGGCCGTCCTTCAACAGATAAAATTGGGTGTCATCAGTGTACTGATGACAGCCCAGCCCAAAACTCTGAACAAGTTGGGAAAGAGGGCACATAAAGATGTTAAATTTAATTTACCACCCTCCAGTCCTTATGCTTTAAGGGAAGTGCTTACAACTCTGGAGATAAGCAAGCAAGGAAAATAGAAGTTCCATATTACTGTGGTGCTGCTGTTTCCTTTTATATATATCCATAAAGCTAGGTGTGTGTTTGAAAATTCAGGTAATATATTCATCGCCAGTCTTGCTTCATTCAGATATTACAGATAAACTGTGCATTAAACTGATTTGTGAAAGTAGAATAAAGGTTATCATGGAGATGAGCTCATGTGGCCTTTGTTCTAATTTCATGATGGTTCAAGGAGGAGAAATGGGGAGAGAGGGCAAAAGAAAAAAGTATGGCAAAAAGAGAGAAAATAAAGTGCCAAACCCACTATTGGCTCAGTCCCCACCCACCCCTGGCATGTGCCATCTAATAGGTTACCCCCAAGAAAGGACAGGAGAGAGATTTGATTAAGACTGCATTTTCCCTAATTCATCCTTTTTGAAATGATAACCAACCAAAACTCATCCATCCTTCAAAATCAGCACTACTCCAAATTTTACAATACCATATACTATGGTGAAGGGTGCACAGAGATGTATATATAAGTGATAATGACACAGTGAGGAACATTGTTTTGTAAAAGTGTATATGTTAGGCAAAACAGGATAGAAAAGAATGTGTATACTAGGAGAAATTCACACTAAAGCGATCAATTTTCATGAGGACTAAAAAAATACACATTGCAAACTTATGAAGAACTGACCTTAAGACTGGGAAAATAAGAAACTGAGAGAAACCCAGATTTGGTCATATCTCCTTCCACGGCAAAAGCAGAGAAAATGAAACAGAGCATTAGTGTTGGCCACATGCAAGAATGTCTAAATAGTGCATATGCTGCATTACTAGATCCTGGTGTCCTTTTTCTAGATCTTGGCCTCCCACACTTGCCTCCCTTTATTCTACCAATAATTATCATATTTACATTGAAAAAATATATTCAGCAATATTTTCTTGACTAGAAAATATGTTGGCTATTCATAGGCAGAAAAGTGCTGTCATGTTTCCATATTTGGGACCCCCCCCTTTCTTCTGTCCCCAGCAATAAAGATGAATTCTATGAAACCAAACCAGAAGAGTTTGTGGGTGATGTTGTGGAGACACAAATGAATGAAGACCCAGAAGGTGATGAAAAAGAGGAGTATATTGATGATGAAATGGACTCTGGCTCCAAACATCTCAATGGAAATGATGAGGAACAGCCTGCCAAAGAATACACATCCAAGGAAGTGGATAGTCCACAACAAATGACCCAGAAAGCATGTATGTTCCGTAATCCCACCTGTTCATCAATAGACAGACTTGGGGGCCTGCAAGAAGCACTTTGCGTAGTTCCCTTCTCACTTGGTGGTGTAGCTGGGTGGCACAACACCTCCCCACTCACCAAGTTAGTGAGAGGGGAAGTATTCCACAGAGCTGTGCCACTGGTTCCTCTCAGCTCGTAGGGACAGGGGAAACTTGTAGTAAAGCCAGGCAGCAGAACGCTGTGCCGCTCTGCCACCACAGAAGCCTCCCTTACCTTGGTTGCTTCTGTGGCAGTGGTGGGGCAAGATGCTGGTAGGAGTGCTGTTGCTTCCATTTCTGCCACCTGAGGCAGCTGCCTCACCTCACCTCATGGGTGGGCTGGCTTGGTCCCACCCTATGCCAAAAGATTCTCAGTCTGCTACATTTATAGCAGAGCACATTCCAGCCATGCCAAAGTCAGAGGTTTCTACACTACCACCCACAGATCTCCCTCTGTTCTCCATCCATGGCAAGCAAGAGGCAAGCAAGAGGGCTATTTTAAATATGAGGCTGCATTTTAAAAATTTTAAACATAAGTTGCATCTTAACCTGTACTTTAATTAATTGTTTTTTTTTCTTTTATGTCTTATTGTAATTTTACTGTGTCAGCTGCCCTGAGCCAGGCTTTGACTGGGGAGGGCGGGGTATAAATAAAAATTGATGATGATGATGATGATGATGATGATGATGATGACAGCTAGGCAAAGGAACTCAGTGTGGATCAACGAAGTATTTGACCTAGGGGATCTCAAGGGCCCGATAGAGAGGCTTGGAGGGGCCTGAGTTTCTCCACCTTTGTTTTAGATGCTCAAGCAAGCCATAGTTATCTCCCGCTTGGACTACTGCAATGCACTCTAAGAGGGGCTACCTTTGAAGGTGACTCGGAAACTACAACTAATCCAGAATGCAGCAGCTAGACTGGTGATTGGGAGCGGCCGCTGAGACTATATAACACCGGTCTTGAAAGATCTACATTGGCTCCCAGTACGTTTCTGAGCACAATTCAAAGTGTTGGTGCTGACCTTTAAAGCCCTAAATGGCCTTGGTCCAGTATACCTGAAGGAGCGTCTCCACCTCCATCATTCTGCCCGGACACTGAGGTCCAGCACCGAGGGCCTTCTGGCGGTTCCCTCGTTGCGAGAAGCCAAGTTGCAGGGAACTAGGCAGAGGGCCTTCTCGGTGGTGGCGCCTGCCCTGTGGAACGCCCTCCCATCAGATGTCAAAGAGGAAAACAACTACCAGACTTTTAGAAGGCATCTGAAGGCAGCCCTGTTCAGGGAGGCTTTTAATGTTTAATAGATTACTGTGTTTTATTTTTCTGTTGGAAGCCGCCCAGAGTGGCTGGGGAAACCCAGCCAGATGGGCGGGGTATAAATAATAATAATAATAATAATAATAATAATAATAATAATAATAATAATAATATATTATTATTATTATTATTATTATTATTATTATTATTATTATATTTTCACTCAACCTCATTTTCCTCCCACCCCAATCTTCAACATGCTCTAAAACAGTGATCCCCAATTACCTAAGTACTAGGGACCCCAGGTTTTTCAAAAGCTAAGCCATGGTCAACTTTTGAAAATGATGATATCTCTGTGGTGGTCTTCCAGGCCACGCTGCCATGCAAATCACATGACCTGTGTGACAGCACAGCACCCAAAATTGTGTGTGGGTTGCATGGACCCCCGGGATCCATGTAACATTCCATACATCATGTAGGGAAATTTATGTTCAATCCTGGTTGCGTCATTTCAAATAAATATTTGTGCAGGCTTGGAGACTCTGCTCATAGGAGGAACCGCCAAGATGGCTGTTATACAAAACAGGCATAAGCTGCAACTAAATGTTGTAGTATTTTCCAAAGAAGTGTGTTCCTGTTCAGAGCTTCTGCAAGCCCGAACTAAGAACCTTCTGATACAGTTCAAGCTTATTTGAAGTTGGAGGGAAGTTTCCCCATCAGCCTCATAGAGCTCACCTATCTGTAAAGACTTATTTCCCTAGTCATGTTGCTATGATTTCTTAGTCCTAGATTCCATTTTTGGTGAGCTGCCTCCAAAGTCCTTGATCAAGATCAAACTTCTGTTTCCAAAGCCTCCACATCCTCTACAAAGACCACAAACAAAGCCGTTGTTTTTCACTGAAGTAAGTGAACAATGATATACAGTTTGTTCAAGATTTGTTGGTGAATTTGTGGGATCAGAGATTTGCAAAGGATAAAGGTAAAGGGACCCCTGACCGTTAGGTCCAGTTGTGGATGACTCTCGGGTTGCGGCACTAATCTCACTTTACTGGCCAAGGAAGCTGGCATACAGCTTCCAGGTCATGTGACCAGCATGACTAAGCCGCTTCTGGCGAACCAGAGCGACACATGGAAATGCTGTTTACCTTCCCACCGGAGCAGTACCTATTTATCTACTTGCACTTTGACATGCTTTCGAACTGCTAGGTTGGCAGGAGCTGTGACCGAGCAACGGGAGCTCACCCCGTCACAAGGAATCGGACCGCTGACCTTCTGATTGGCAAGCCCTAGGCTCTGTGGTTTAACCCACAGTGCCACCTGCAAAGGATACATAAATACAATTTTCAAACCCTTGGAGTTGCCCCTGTTTCAGAGTTTTAGCCTCCTTGTATGAGATCTGCAGGGGACACAGATAAATGAGGAACCAGAAACAAGGAAGAAAGCTGTGTTATTTTCAGATGTGAGATGAAATTTTGCATTGAATTACGTACAAGTTTTAAAAATTATGTTATGTATGTGTTATAATTTATTAGAACAGGAGGGCACCTAGGGCCAATTTTGGCCTGCCATGAGTTCCTGTTTTTGCGAACCACATCTTCTTGTCAATCAACTGACACCTGATCGGTAAAGACAGCTAATGAGCAGGAAGGTGTGGTTCAATTCTTTGTTGGCTGACAACAATAGTTCCATGTGCTGCATGCAGCCAACACATCAGGATTTAACCCTACCACTCATGAGCTAATGATTGGGCCCAGAGTGGCTTACAAATCAATAAAAATAACAGTCACAAAAGGAAAAGGAGATGGGGAGGGCAGGAGTAGGTTGGTTAGCTGGCTTTTGTTTTCTGTTTTCTTGGTGTAAGAATGTATCACAGCCTCTTTTATTCTGTTGTTAATTTTAAGGTGTCCATCGCTGTTGAAGAAAAAAGACAGGATACCACCATAGATGCTCTTATAAAGGATGAGAAACAAGAAATTATGAAAAATCACTATGTTCGCATTGGGGGCATGCTGGTTATGCCTGTACCTGTAGATGGTCCACTCTTCACTGATGAGGAAAAGTGATTGGGAGTCAAGAGACCATCTAGAAAAGCAAGAGCTGCACAACTACATCTTAGATAATAAAGTGAAAAAGACCCAAAATGTTGTCCTCCAGCAAACAATATGGCAACACTCATAATTTTTTGCTCAAAAAGGTGACCACAAATCAGAAATAGTCCAGCCAACTTCACATGTATTGGGACATCATGGTTTCCTTGTATAGGAACAAGCCATAGTGAACTTTGGGCTCATACACTAGATTCTCCCCTTTTCTTTCATGTGCCAGAAAAGGGGTTTGAAAGCTTCCACTTCTGATTTTAAGCTAAACATGATATCTAACCTCAAGGAACTATGATTTGTTCAAGCAGTGATTTAAGGACAAGGCTGGATCTATAGTCACAGTGTGAAACTTGGCTTATTGCCATAGCCATAGTGCTATACTCTCCCTCCTTACTTG
This sequence comes from Zootoca vivipara, assembly GCF_963506605.1. Taxonomy (NCBI): domain Eukaryota; kingdom Metazoa; phylum Chordata; class Lepidosauria; order Squamata; family Lacertidae; genus Zootoca; species Zootoca vivipara. The sequence goes on from NC_083294.1 coordinate 27,975,768, forward strand.
AGCAGTTAGAACTTCCAGCAGTAGTACTTGCCCATGTTTGGCTTCCTTAGAAAGGAAAGATCAATGGAGACTTAAGGTGTTTTGTAACATTTGGGTTTGTGTACAAATACATATGTAGAGTATAGATGGAGGCAGACAGCATAGGTGTCATGACCCTGGAGTCCAGAAGCGGCAGTACACTTAGAGGCCACAGTGTCACCCAGTAAGGAGTCAAGCTGGTGGTCAAGGGGCCCACTGAACCCGAGGTTAGCAAGGAGAAGCCTACTGAACCAGATGTTACACCCCCAATAACTAAAGCCAAGACATTCATTGGTACCTTCCCCTGATCTCAGGGAGCTGAGTACCACCCACACAACCTTTCCAGGAGGTCATCAAATACTGCTATTTTCAGGCCGAGATGGCCTTTTAAGATAAGGTTACCAGATGTCCCCGTTTCCCGGGGACAGTCCCCAGATTTACAAATCAGTCCCCATACAAAATCCATTGAAGTTGAAAAGTGTCCCCAGATTCATTGAAAAAAATCTGGTAACCTTATTTTAAGAGGCTCTAGGAGTCTAAAGAGGGATGGAGATGATGAGAGGTGACCTGAAGTTAGAAGCTCAAAATCCAGCCTTAGGTCCAGTGGTCGTCTAATCACCAACATCAGAACCAGAAACCTGGTCTGGCTCTGGAGCCAGAGACACTATAGCCAGTGTTTGCTGGTGCCTGGTAGGGCAGAAGGCAGAAAGGCCAATGGGAGGCAATGGCGGACTGAGCCAGCTAATTCTCATTTTGCCCTCATTTTCCTTCCTACAAAGGTATAGAAGGGCAACACTGAGACTAAGGAGGCAAAAATGCAAGTCAGGCCCACTCTTTTGACTAGAAGTAAGTCAGGGGAGAAGGAACTGGCTGAGGAAGATTCAAGGTTGATACACCAGCCTCCACTGAATGTAATCTCTGACTCAGGTCCTGAGCTCTCCATGGTGCTGTAACCACCAATCTACCTTTCAGCTTGGTTCTGTGGGCTCCTCTGCAGTAAAAAAAAGCAAGACAATAGTGCTCCCACAAATGAAGCTACCACCTCAAATCAAATCCCCAGAAAGTCACCCCAGCACCGAGCTAGGCATAATCCCTCACTTCTCATCAAGGGACATTTTATATGGATGAGAGCATGCTGGCAACTTAAGGGAATGCATGTGAAAATCACAGGTGGGATTGGGTGTCCTGCTCTACAGCACAGCACAAGGAAAGGATCAAACTGAGTGTAAGGGTGGGTGGGGTTCAGGCTGGAAACAAGTCAAAGCAACGTTCAGACAGGATTCTAGGAACACAGAACCGTTGAGCTGTTCCAGCAAGGAACAAGCTGAAACTGAGCCCTTTTATAACAGTAGGAGCAAACACAGCCTGCACCTGCGATTCAAGCTGCTGCTTGACTGAAAGAGCCCCAGCCTTCTCCAGTAATCTAGTGTGATGGGATAATCTTAGGTCTTCCTGGGTATTCTGCAGTAGAGTGAACAGACTTTGAGAGGCAGCAATTGCCTTCATTAAGGCATCTGTATAGCCACCACAGGAAAACAGGATATTGGACTTGAAGGAACTTTGTCTGATCCATCGGGCAATTACTTTCCTACAACAGCCAGAGACCATCCACCTATGTAGCACAGCATAACCTTTGGGCAGTAACCCAACCACTTCCTATTCCAGTCATTCAACAGTTAAGACTTGCAGCAAGCCACCCAGTTCCAAAACCCATCTGTAGGATCCCATGACTTGCAATTTAATGAAGGCAATGTGCTGTTACCCTTTGCAGACCTGCAACAGATGTTCTACTAAACCACCACACAATATCAAGACCAAGAGTCACAAGGAAAAAGGAGTGTAAGTAAGATTTAACTTGAACTACCTCTTAGCATGGTATCTGGGTTGTACGAAATGGAATCTCAACCTTCACCTTCATTCATTTTCTCCATCTCTTTATGACATCAGCAGCAGCAGCAGCATCTCCTGCTCAGGCTTCTTCAGGATGACTTCACAATATGAATCCTAAGCAAAAAGGGAAGGAAATGCCTGAAACAGAAAAATGGCTAGAAGGAACAAGCAAGTGAGGTGAAATAATCTTGCACTTCAGGGCATCATTCTGATATGTGGATAATCCTCTACATGGGAACACCAATAAAATCTAGACAAGGTGTCAGTCCACATGGAGTTTATTATTCCCATGTATAGTGCCCAGTTCAGTATACAAGTAAGACATAAGGCCTGTTCAGGTGTTCAAAGATCACAGGTGGATGTAAGGAGCACGGAGAGGTGTGCATCGGCCTGGTCACTATGTCCTTGGATGTTCCAGCTCCACTCCAAACTTTCAACATGAAGGAGGGTTTGAAAAAGTATTCTTTGGGTGTTCAATTGAACATGCAGGGACTCTTGCCCACAACTGTAAAGCCCATGCAATTGGGATTCCCAATTGTGGGGAGGATTCTAAGCTCATTCAGGTGAACACGCAAACCACCCCCTTCTGCACCTTCTGCCCAATGCACGAAAACCTGAAGCTAAAGCCAATGAGAATGTTATGGGTGGGACTAGTATGCACATCACTAATCTTCTCTCAATGTCTTTTCAGGAAATATCATGCAAAGAACTGGAAAGTCCGTTCACAGAGAGCCAGTACCCACCACCTTCCAGCCAAAATTCACCATCTTCCAGCCAATGCCCAGAATGTTCCAGCCAAGAGTTTAGAGCAGACACCCAAGGCAGACCAGCAGGTCAGGTAATCCAAGTTATGCTCCAGCCCCAGGCACAGCTGTTAACAGGGCACATTCTCGCAAAACAACTCCAGGATCATTACCATCTCCACATTTTCGCCTGCAGAAGTAAATGAAAGAAGTGAATATGTGAATGCATTTGAAGGTTTGGATTAACAGCAACAACAAGAACAACTATGACAATTACAGCAACAGGTCTACAGTGCCTAGGAAGGAGTGTTAACCCTTTCACCCTATGTTGCAATCTCAGTGAAAATCCTCTCCACTCCAAAGCTCTATTCACTCTAAGAGAACGCTGCCTTCAATGCCATTGGCAGCTTCCCTTCTGGATTAAGTAGCAATTACAGGAGGTAAAACATCAACAGTACCACAGCAGTAGGTGAAGGGTTACCCTTCCTGTCTGCAGATCTCAGACCTGAATCTGATCACGTGCCACTTCTCATGGCTAACTATTTGCACATGCTTTAGAAAAATAATCATGTTAAATAGATTTGGGTGAATGGGGCTCTGCTTCTACCCGCTTCCTCTTTATTCAAGGGGTGACTTTGACTGTCATAGACTCTGGTTCCACCTACTGTTAGGCTTTGTGCCTTCTCCCTGTCAGTCCCAATGGACAGCAATTACCACTAAGGCTGATGGGAACTGTAGTCTAACATCTGGAGAGCACCATGTTTCCAATCCTTGGGTAGGTAGTTATGCAAATTTATAGACTTTTTCACTGTATAAAGCCATTGAAGCAGTTTATATGATCGAACAGAACAAAACACAAAAACGCAATCTCTAAAAGCAATAAAATCAATTCAACAAGCCCTCAAAACAACAAAAGCATACCAGCAAACTCCGGGGGGGGGGGGAATCATCAGGTGTAAAATTGGTATTCCATAAGTGACTGGGTGCACTGCAGATAAAGCCTTCCTAAGCAAAAAATTTCTTCAGTAGTTGACTAAACATTATCACGCTATGCACCTGTCTAGACAGAAAGAAAGAAAGAAAGAAAGAAAGAAAGAAAGAAAGAAAGAAAGAAAGAAAGAAAGAAAGAGATATTGTTTGCCTGTCTGCTAACACGTTCAGGAGCTTGATGCTTTATAATATGTCTCCTCTCTACTATATATTTAAAGCAGTATCATACCACTTTCAGCAATCATGCATTCCCCCAAAGAATCCTAGGAACTGTAATTTGCTAAGGATGCTAAGAGGTGTTAGGAGGTCCCTATTCCCTTCACACAGCTAAAGTTCTCTGAGTTCTCTGGGATGAGGAATTGACTGGTGAACCACTCTGAGAACTACAGTCCCCAAGAGTCTTCAGGGGAAGCTCAGCTGTTTAAAGTGGTTTGCTACTGTGTTAAATGAAGAGTGCTAATGGGACCAGAGTGGATTATCGTCTAAGAGTCAGGATACAGAAAAAATAGAATGAGGTAAGGAAGATGCAAATCAGAAGGTCAGGTACTAGCTCTTTCATACTATTACAAGTGTAGCTGTTGCTGCAGGCACTTACAGAAGAAGAAGAGGAGGAGTTTGGATTTGATATCCCGCTTTATCACTACCCTAAGGAGTCTCAAAGCGGCTAACATTCTCCTTTCCCTTCCTCCCCCACAAGAAACACTCTGTGACGTGAGTGGGGCTGAGAGACTTCAGAGAAGTGTGAATAGCCCAAGGTCACCCAGCAGCTGCATGTGGAGGAGCGGAGACGCGAACCCGGTTCCCCAATTTACGAGTCTACCACTCTTAACAACTACACTACACTGGCTCTCCCCCTCTCTTACAGGAGGGGAATAACCAGATAGTATTTGATCTCAGCCAGGCCAATGAAAGAGACTTTGCTGTCTCACTCTGAAGTAGTCAGGAAAAATGGCTCTAATGGAGATTTTAAATTTTTTTAAAAAAACAACAACCATCCTTTCTTGAGCAAAGCTGGTCCTGAATTGTTGTCAAAGTATAATCTGCCCAAGAAATGAAGAGTTGTTATAGATCATGGGTAGGCAAACTAAGGCCCAGGGGGGCGGATCCGGCCCAATCGCCTTCTAAATCCAGCCCATGGATGGTCCAGGAATCAGCGTGTTTTTACATGAGTAGAATGTATGCTTTTATTTAAAATGCATCTCTGGGTTATTTGTGGGGCATAGGAATTCATTCATTCATTTATTTTTTCAAAATATAGTCTGCCCCCCCCCCACAAGGTCTGAGGGACAATGGACCGGCCCCCTGCTGAAAAAGTTTGCTGACCCCTGTTATAGAACTAGTATAAGGTGTTTCACACATGACATTTTTTCAAAGTGCACAAAAGTTTTTGGGATGTTGTTGCTTTTTTGGTGCAAGGATGGGGGAGCAATGCCCCTCTCCCAATGCTTTTGTGCAATGACCCCCATCATCCATGATTGATCATCCATGCTTTCTGGGAGAGTTGGAATCCAACAGCATTTGGAGGCTCTCCATGTTTGAATGTGTAGAAGGATGTAAGGAGTGCGACAAGCAAGGACTCCTCCTCATGACTGGAAAGCCCACACAATCATGGGTGTACCCAGCATGGGGCAGGGGGGAGCAGCTGCCCCCCCCTAGAAGACCAAACTGCGGGCCCGCAAATACCCTGCACAGGCGCCCCGGTTGTTGACACAGGAGGGGAGGGGGGAGGAAACACTGCTGGTACCGTGGCTCCTCGGCGGCGGCTCCTCCTCTCAGCCTGCCCTGCCTACATTTGCACCAATTCCCGCCCACTAAAGCCTTCGCGCCTCCCAATGGAAAGCCCTGCCGGGCGGCAACCTATCCTGCCTAAGAGTTCTGCTGGGCTGGCAAGCGAAGGAGACGCGGCTCCCTGAATTGGTTGCAGCCGCTGCCGCGCTCTGCCTCCCGGTAGGCTGCACTGCGATCGTCGGCGCCGCGGGCTGGGAATCACCCCCTTCCCCCCTCCGCACCCCCCCCCTGAGTTAGGAGTTGCTACTGAGACTCCTCCTGGGCCGGGAGAGGAAGTGCACTGACAGGAGCCAGTTCAGCCTCAGCGGGCAGAAGCCCGCAAAGGAGGAGTGGGGGGCAGCACCCGAAGGTGGTGGTCGTGGCTGCTGCAAGGAAGCTGCGTGGGGGCGTTTGCGCCGGATTGCCGGCGGCAGGAGTAGTCCAGCGGCAGTGACCCTTCCACGCTGCCCCCCACCCCCAGCAATAGGAAAGGAGCTGCCTTGGGGGGCGGCACAGCTCTCCGCTCCCCCTGTGTGCATTGCCCTCTCCGGGCATTGGCTGCTGTTTCCTTCTTTGCAATGCCCCCCCCCAGCCGCTCTCCCTTGCTGCCCCTGCCGAGAGAGGGGCGTTGAGGGCAGGGGAGTAGGGTCGCAGCTGGGGGGGGGCTGGCTCGCCTGCACCACGCCACCCCACCTTTCCCATCTTTTGCTCCCTTGCGATGGGGAGGCGGCGGTGGCAGCCTCTTCTTCTTCTTTGAGGGTCTCAGCTTGGCGGGGGGGTCTCCAGGATCCTCCCTGGCCATGGGGGGATGGCCCCCCAGGACTAGCAGACCTCTGAGCTCCTTCCCCATCCCAGATATATAGGGTGGGAACTGGCAAGGCTCCGGGGGGACCTGGAGGAGGGAAAGCGGGGCCCAAAGGGGTTTTTCAGGGGGGTGGCTAGCCGTAAATGGATGGGAGCAGTGTTTTCAGAGCAGGGCCGTCTTAAGCATACCTGGCGCTCTGGCACTGTGGTGTGACGGATCCCTCTGGTGCCCCCACCCCGCCCCGTTTCCCGGCACGGCGGGCGCAGCTCACTGCCCGCCCCCTGTTGCGCCCCCCCCTGCGCGCCTCCGGAAAGCAGCCTGAAGCTGCTGAACAGCTGAGAGGCGTGCCTGGGGCGGCCTCCACCGTGCCTCTCAGCGGGCGCAGCGGCGCCCCTGGCGCCCCACGCCACTGGACCCGGGCCTAGAGACCGCCCTGCTTCAGAGAAGGGGAATTTCGTGTGAGAGAGTTTAGGGGGTTCATTTAGCGGCTGCAGCCGCCGCAGAGTAGCCCTGCCCACATTCCCACTTTGTGGCCCCTCCCCTCCCGTGCCTTGGCCCCGCCCCTGAATGACCATGGCTTGGGCCCCCCTCCTAGTTTTGATCCTAGGTACGCCCCTGTACACAATTGCAATTTATGAATTGTGAGGTGGATTCTCTTTCAGATGTACATGCAAATCCTCCTCCTCTGGACCTTCTGCCCAATGCTTGAGGCTGCTGGGAATGCTGAGGGGGTTGGGGCTAGCATGCACATCCCTAATTCTCTCTCAAGAAGAAGTGTGCATGCACACGAAAGCTCATACCAAAATAAAAACTTAGTTGGTCTTTAAGGTGCTACTGAAGGAATTTTTTTATTTCTCTCTCAATGTCTTTTCAGTCGAACACCTGCAAACAACAAGAAAGTTCATTCAGAGGGAGCTAATACCCACCACCTTCCAGCCAAGAGTCACCATCTTCCAGCCAATGCCCAGAATGTTCCAGCCAATGCCCAACACCTTCCAGCCAAGAACTTAGAGCAGACATCCGAGGTAGACCAGCATGTCAGGTAATCCAAGTTATGCTCCAGCCCCAATTACAGTATAGCTGTTAATAGGGCACAATTTCACAAAGCAACTCCAGGATCATTTCCTTCTCCACAATGCATTTGGGTGAATGGGGCACACACCCCCCCGCCCCATCTGCACCTTTACTTACAGAAAGTCATAGGGTGGTTCTGGCTGTCATTGACTCTGGCGCCACCAATGTTGGCCTCCGTGGCTTCTGTCCTGCCAGTCCCAATAGGCAGCAATTTGTTGTTGTTGTTTAGTCGTTTAGTCGTGTCCGACTCTTCGTGACCCCATGGACCATAGCACGCCAGGCACTCCTGTCTTGCACTGCCTCCCGCAGTTTGGTCAGACTCATGTTCGTAGCTTCGAGAACACTGTCCAACCATCTTGTCCTCTGTCGTCCCCTTCTCCTAGTGCCCTCAATCTTTCCCAACATCAGGGTCTTTTCCAAAGATTCCTCTCTTCTCACGAGGTGAACAAAGTATTGGAGCCTCAGCTTCACGATCTGTCCTTCCAGGGAGCACTCAGGGCTGATTTCCTTAAGAATGGAAGGCAGCAATTACCACTGCCCAAAAGGATATGAACTCAGCTTCCTTAACTTGCTTTCCTTGAACTGGGAAAGCCATTGCACATTTTTATCTATGCACTGGGTATAGAAATATTTGTCCTAAGAAAGAAGTGATGCTGGATTGAGACAAGTGGAGTTTCCAGATTTATTTATTTAAAAGGCAATGCATGTGCACACATGTGCAACCTGCCCCCACCCCCCCAGTCCATTCAGGGTTGGGCAGAAAAACCGATTTTGCAGGAACTACTTCAGCAATTTTTATTTTTATTTTGTTTTTGAGCAGACCAGAACCAGAGCCAGGTACAAAATGGTGGCTCATAGGGTGGAGTGAATTACCTACATCACCTCATGGGCCACCTGTTGGAGATGAGCTTCATAAACAGGCACACATTTAAAATGAGGCCCCTATCTGCACACTGTATTTAAAGCAGCATTCATACCACTTGAACCAGTCATGGCTTTCCTCAAAAGCCCCTGGGAACTGTGGTTTGTTTATATTAATATTAACAATATTGATATTAAAGGGAGTGGGTTGAAAATATTGTTATTGCTGCCTTCATAGTTTTTTATACTTAAAAATCATATCTATCTATCATCTATCTATCTGATCTATCTCACACTGTTATTATCCAGTGCTATTGAAATGCGACATTTTCAGTGGGTTAGTAAAGGTGAATCCTGCACAACACACCCACGCCAGGGCCATGTGATTAATCATAATCAATGCTCACCAGTACCTGATTGGCCACTGTTGAGAACAGCATGCTGGACTAGATGTGCCACTGGCCTGATCCTGCATACTCTTATTGTGGTCTTAATAATGCAGAATAGGACCATCTGTATGCCAGAGGAAGCTTTGCAACTCAAATAATTGCTCCTACCTCTGTTTCAAGGATCCAGCTCATTACCCTCATCTCCTTGATGCAATATTAAGTTGCCGCATTTTGCAGGTCTCCCACTGAAGCTTATTCAAAAGGCTTTCAACCACAGTTGTAATAAATCCCCTAAACAGTCCAGCTTATTCTTCAATTTTGTTTCTTTTCACTGGGTTAGGTCCATAAATTAGATCTTTCTTTTCCATGCCTGTTTTGGATGAATGGTTTAATTAACAAGGGAAGAAACGAAACAAGGCCACAAAAAGAGAGAAAAAAGACAGATGCCTTTTCAAACATTTTAAAAGCTGTTGAGCAAAATCATTTCAAAGTTTTTTGGGGGGGGGGCGGGAAGAATTATGAAAGTAACAAAAATAATTATTCAGCTCTTTCTATCAATTCTGCCGGTCCCATCAGAGTTGTAATCCTCCATCCTAACTTTGCTCCCCCGCCCAAACAAAATACACTGATGAATGCAATGGAAATAAGAGAAGCTGAAAATGGGAACTATAGTATTTTATTACAGGGGTGGGAAACCTCAGGCCTGAGGGATCAAATGCGGCCCTACAAGCATTTCTGTTTGGCCCTTGAGACTCTCCTTAGGCCACGCCCCTCACTGCCCCTTCTTCATATTCTCCTTGAGCATTTTTGCCTGGCTAGAATGCATCCTGGAACTCTGATATTGTCTCTTCCTTGCCTGGATGGTACAGAGAGAGAGGCCGGTGAGTGTGAAGAAAGCAGCCTATTGTGCAGTGGCAAGAATCACATTTGTTGCTCCCTTTGGTCATACCCACCACATGTGTCACCTGCAGGGTTGATGGCAACGAAATGTTTCCTTTGCATTGAAATAAGTTTCCTGCAGCTGTTCTATAACTATCTAATAATGCAACCTTGCCAGCATACATTATATATTAGCAAACTCTCCAAGTGTCCCTATTTTCCAGGGATGTCCCTGATTTAGAGCATAGCTGTCAACTTTTCCCTTTGCTCGCGAGGAATCCTATTCGGAATAAGGGAATTTCCCTTTAAAAAGGGAAAGGTTGACAGCTATGATTTAGAGAAGCCATCTTGGTTTCTGATTTGATCCCGGAATGTCGCGCTTTTCCTTAGGATGTCCCATAGGATTTTCATTGGAGAAACATTGGAGGGTTTGGAGGTATCCAAGCCCTGAGCTGCCTGAAGGCAATTCTGTATAGTGAAGGGTTTTTTCAAAAAAAATGTTTTCAAAAAAATGGCTGACCCGGCCACATGTTGCTGTAGTTTTTTCTTTCTTTTTAGAGTATTGAAATCATTTTTATTTTGAAAGTTAATGGTTTAATACCTTTGTTTTTTGAATTGTAGGATATATTCTGTTCGGATGTTTCAACTTTGTCCTTGTATTTATAGGTTTTGGTTTTTCCCCCCATTCTTCTTATGATTGTGTTTTTTTGTTTTTTTGTTTTGGTAGTTTTATTTGTATGTGTATTTTTTCTGAGGTGTGATCTCCTCCACCCTGTTCTGATCCATGACGTTTCCCGTCCCTTTCTCCCCGCCCTCACCGCCCCACCCTCAGCTTATCTCTGTGATTCCCCCTCTCCCACATGCCTTTTTTACATTTACTATTTGTGTGTGATTGTGGGTTTGGGGTGGGTGTTTATTGTTGAGGATTTGTTTGGTTGTTGTTTTTTGTGTGGTTTGGGTTGGTTGACGGTGTTTGTGGCTGCCCACCCTCGGCTTATCCCTGCGATTCCTACTCTACCCCAGGCCCTTTTTACATTTTAATATATATATAGATGGGGATTAATGGATTTTTATTATGTGGTGGTTTTTTAGAGGTTTATTTTTTAAGGTGGTATTTTGTAGGGTGTTTTTTGTTTGTGGGTCAGAAGTGGGAAGGGTTTGAGATATGGGTGTGGTGTTATAAACTGGTGTTGATCTACCCACGTTTTAGTGGGGTTCAGTGGGCTTTTTTGGAGAGGGGAAATGACTTGTTTCATCACGTTTTGGGGGGTGCAGGGTTAAAACTTAATTTTGGGGGGCCGCCTAACTTTCAGGGGCAAGGGGATTAGTTGCTCACCAAAATATCACTGCAAAAACTCCGTTCTTCATACCGGCTTATCCCTGTGATTTTCATTGTCTTCTCCCCACCCTCGGCTTATCTCTGTAATTCCCCCTCTACCACATGCCCTTTTTACATTTATTATTTGTGTGTGATAGTGGGTTTGGGGGGTGTTTATTGTTGAGGATTTGTTTGGTTTTTTTGTTTGGGGGTTTGGGTTGGCTTGACGGTGTTTGTGGCTCCCCACCCTCGGCTTATTCCTATGATTCCCCCTCTCCCACATGTCATATATATATATATGTATATATGTATATAGATAGATATAGATAGATAGATAGATAGATAGATAGATAGATAGATTGATTGATTAATGGATTTTTATTATGTGGGGTTTTTTTAAAGAGGTTATTTTTTAAGAGGTTAATTTCCCCCACCCAGGCAGGCCCCTACCTCCACTTGGCCTAGTCTGGAAAGTGGCCTAGTCTGCAAAGCCAAGGCGAGATACTGTGGAGAGGGCAGGTTTCATCCCTGTGTCTCCCCCCACCCTGTTCTGACCCATTACCTATCCCTGCTCCCTATTCGGCCCCCCATCCCCCCCCAGGCAGGCCCCTACCTCCACTTGGCCTAGTCTGGAAAGCGGCCTAGTCTGCTGCGGCCTATTCAGTCTGCTGTGCAATGTTGGGCCTTGTTGCTGCAAAAGGCCTGTTTTCAGTTGGTTGCTGTGGAATTTTGTGATGTCATCTAGTGGCGCGGCTTTGGAAGCAACAGTGTGCTATCTGCCTTTCTATTGGATGCTGCTGGAGTCTTCAGAGCTTCTGCTGGTGATGTATAATTTGCGCACCACTTTTTTGTCTTTAATCATTATTTTAGGTATGAAAGGTGTGCTTTTGGGGGGGAATTTTTTACGCCAGATCCCTTTGTCATAGCTGCCAAGTTATCCCTTTTTTAAAGCGATTTTCCCTTATGCTGAATAGGCTTCCTCGCGAGAAAAGGGAAAATGGCAGCTATGCCCTTTGTACGCTTTGCCCTAATTTGATGTAATTCGGTTTAGCGGTTACGGTGAAAGGCTGTTACATCTGCATGTGCAATGCCTACATTTTTTTATATATATATATATATATATATATATATATATATATATATATATATATATATGTTGGAAGCTGCCCAGAGTGCTGCAGCTGGGCAACCCAACAAGGTGTGTGGGGTAAAAAAAGAAAAATTATCTATCATTATGGAATCAAATATCTATATTTTCATTGGAGAAATGTTGGAGGGTATGTATTAGGCCCCACTTGAAGTCATCATGGACTTCCCCCAATGAATCCTGGGAACTGTAGTTTGTTAGGGGTCTGAGGGCTGTTAAGAGACGCCTGTTCCCCTCATAGAGCTACAGTTTGCCAAGCGGTTTAACAGCCAATCCATTTTCCCAGGAAACTCTGGGGATTGTAGCTCTATGAGGGGAATATGGGTTTCCTAACAGCTGTCACCACAGCCGGCGCCAGCTTCTCAGTCTCAGTGCTGCCACTAGCAGGGGGGAAGATGGGAGCAAAGTTTCAAGCACCAGATTAATTTCCTCCTGAGGAGAAAGCACAAGAGACATGCTGCTTTGTAATATCCATTTAAGGTTGAGCGGGTGGGCGGGGGGGTGGGGGCTATCAGAATAGATGGTGCTTATCTGTATCATAGTGTCAGTTCCTCAAAAGCAAACCTTGTTGAAACTCCTCCTTTCAGCCAGCTGCAAATAAATAAATAAATCTCAGGGTTCCAGGCCCCAACCAATTGAGGCATGCTTGATAGCTTGCAGTAACCAATCATCAATGGCCATTTTAGAAAGCATCTTCTGGCCACCAGTGATCCTTAAAAAAAAACAGCTTTAGCTATCAGCTGAACAAATGCCTAGAGGGAAAAAAATTTCGTCCTCATTGCATGACCATAACATTATTAAATATTTCTCCAGCTAATAGTATCGCAGTAGTAAATATGAACCAGACCTTGCAGCCTTTAATTGTATTTTCATTTCAAATGGGCAATAGGTGCTTATTTTGTTTTCACTTATCTAAATGACTCATGCCCAGACACACTGATGTTCTGGAATATGTACACCAAATAAGTAATTTCTTCTCTATTCAACTTGCCGCAGGCTCCAAGGCATCCAAAGGGATTTTGCATACCAACCAGGACTTTAGAATAAATCCCACCTGACTTCTGTTTTGGTTAGCAGGATGAGTGTTGAAATGGTACATAATTAGGATGATGGGGTGGGGGTGGGGCTTCGAGGTTGCGGACAGAATTGGTAAACTGCTACTACAGAAAAGAGAAGATTTCACTGAAGCTTTGTAGAGATAAGCACTCATTTATTTGACTTTTCATAGACATCTGAAGGCAACCCTGTTTCAGGAAGCTTTTAATGTTTGACGTTTTCTTGTGTTCTTTTATATTTTGTTGGAAGTCACTCAGAATGGCTGAGGTAACCCAGTCAGATGAGTGGGGTATAAGAAATAAATTATAGCAATATTATTGTTTAAGAACGTAACTCAATCATTCTATATCTATTCAGTTTCCAAATGAAGGCCATTCGAAGGCAGGCTTCCTCAACCTCGGCCCTGCAGATGTTTTTGGCCTACAACTCCCATGATCCCTAGCTAGCAGGACCAGTGGTTGGGGAAGTTGGGAATTGTAGTCCAAAACATCTGGAGGGCCGAGGTTGAGGAAGCCTGTTCTAGGCATACACTTATGGCAGTTCAAAAGCATGCCAGTGCAAGTAGATAAATAGGTATTGCTGTGGTGGGAAGGTAAACGGCATTTCCATGCGCTCTGACTTCTGTCATGGTGTTCTGTTGCACCAGAAGCGGTTTAGTCATGCTGGCCACATGACCCAGAAAGCTGTCTGTGGACAAACGCCGGCTCCCTCTGCCAGAAAGCGGAGATGAGTGCCACATCCCAAAGATGAATCCCACTGGACTTAATCATCTAGGGCTCCTTTACCTTAACCTTTTTACCTTGTACCTGTTAAGTATAATAATAATATATAATATAAGTATAATAATAATAATAATAATAATAATAATAATACAGTAATAATAATAATTTAAAACTGAAAAAAGGATAATGTCTTTAGAATTGGTAAAACAGTCTATATAACAATGCCTCTCTCTGTTTTTGTTCTCTTGTAGTAAATATAGAGGACCTCCACTTTATGAAAAATACATCCCAGGTATGAAGGTGAACATCAGATCAGAAAGTTTGCTTTGCAGGCCATGGCACAAACTGAAGAAATGTTCTTATTGTGTTATCTTGTAGGATAGAGAGGGAGTGGTAGAGAAATTCTAACTATTTAGACAAGTATTCCCCAATCCAGTGCCCTCCAGATCTTTTGGACTATATCTCCAATCTCCCCTGAAAATTAGCCCACTGATTTGGGCTGCTGGGAGTTGTAGTCCAACAGCATCTAGAGACCAGACTCATTAAGACACACAGCCCACCCTACCAGCATCTCCAGCTGACTATCAACACTTGTATTTATTCTCAAGAGCCCAGTGAAGATTTATAGAAATGAGTCATTTATTATTTCTCACTTGCAGTTTAGGGAAATGAATCTGGCATTTCCTCACAGCATTCAGTGAAAATGTGATTTAAAACAAAGGTGGGGAACTGTTTCAACCCAGCAGTAGGTGGAGCCAGACTCTCAGATCAATGCATCCAAACACACATATAACCTGAAAGATCGTATCTTGCTAGACAGACCTGCACAGGTGTATAACCCACAAGTGTCCCATTTTCCCCCCATGAGAGCATAGTGGCCAGAGGGGGTTGTTTTGTTGTTTTCACTATTAACTATTTATTTTTGCCTTTACCTTGCATTCTTATCTTGTGAACCGCCCTGAGATCTTGCGATGAAGGGCGAAATATGTAAGTCTGATAAATAATAAAATAAGTAATATTTGGGGAATGGTTCCTGTTCTTATGTTAGCTGCATTGTTTTATGCTTTCTGGGTGTCCCATGATCATATTATAAAGTAGCTGTGTTCTGAGTTATAAAGCAAAACACTGCTAGGAGTTGTTTCCTTCTTTTTCTCCAATGCATTTCTTAGCAATAAAAAATTCAGTGCGGCATGAGCAAACTCTTATTCAGAAAGTGTGGCCCGGAGAAGAAAGTTCGAGAAACACTGCAATAGAGGATTAGACAATTCAGGGTGAGAAAAGTACCAATGGCACTACTAGCCATTAAGACTATGTTGCTCCTGCACGGTTGGAGGCAATATGCCTCTGGATGCCAGTTGCTCACAGTGCTAGTTCCTCACAAGTGGGGAGAGGGCTGCTGCGCTTAGGTCCTGCCTTTGGGCTCCACATAAGTTGGCCACTGTGAGAACAAGATGGTGGTCTAGATCACTATTGACCTGATTCAGTAGGGCTATTCTTATGCTGTCCTTTTAAGCATCTGTTAAGAACTGAACTCATAGGTGAATTCATAGAAACTACTCTTTACCATTGTGTTGTTGGGTCCCGTCCCCCCCCCCCCACACGTTCTTTCTTATTTCTATCTATATTTCAGATATCGAGTGCTATAATGCTATACTAAAGCCACGAGTCAGCCTAAGCTTTCCTCTGGACTTTCCAAAGCCAGTACGACCTGGTACCAAAACAAGATCAAGGCCTTCTGCTTTACGGGTAAGCAGAATTCCTCCAGGCAATTAATAAGACAATAATTTTTAATAAAGTGCAATATTAGGAGGGGGAAATGCATTGAAATCAATAAAGCAGGTTCTACCCTTAAAGTAGAACAGGGGTTGCGGAAGGGTTAACAAGATATCCCAGGGTTGGTGGGGCGGGTCAGTTTGGATGGCCACGCGTGTGATTGGTGGGCTGTGCTGTTGCTGGGGAATTTAGCATGTAGCAAATGATTGATTGACAGCCTCTGACCTACATATATGCTTAGCGAGCAGCTTTTACCCACTTCTGCTGCTCGCAACGAATCTCCCACCCACCCTCCTCTAATTCTAGGTGTTCTTGCATTGACCTTGCTGCGCCTGTCATGTGGTCGCCTGTTTTGGATCAGGGGCCTTGTAGGAATTTTGCCACTTGGCCGATTGGCTGGTGCCAGGTGGTTTTTGCCTACTACGCTGCAATAAGTCACAACTTATAAGGTTGGTGGTTAGGCATTGGTTCAAATTGGATGGTGGAGGGGTACGGACTTTGGTTGGGCCTGCCCCTCATGGTTGCTGCTGCCTTTAGGAGTATTCCCTTAAGGGAATCCTGGGGCTCTACATGTTTGTCTGTTTATCCCCATTAGGGGCCAGGGCCTCACATGAGCCTCGGGGAGCATGTGAGGGATGAGGTCAAGGGCGTGGGCCCCTCCCAGAGGGTCTTCACCTACTGGCTCCCCTACCAGGCTAGTGGGAGTCAGATCTGTCCCAGGCGGGGAACAGATGGCTGGAACCAATGCCTAAGCAACCACTCACATTCAGTTGTATTTAAATAAAGTTGTGGCCAAAATTAATGGCAAAACCCTCAAACTTAAATATTGTGTGATGTGTGAGTTATTGGGGGGATATCTTGGTACCTCAGCATGCAAAGACAAAATTCTATTTTAGTTTAGTTTAGGATTCAAGTATTTTAGAAGTTGTCAAAGCCATATGGGTATATTAGTTTCAATATAAAAGATGTGTCATATCTGCTACAACATAGTTGAGGAATCTTTGCTCTTATGGATGTTGTTGGACTACTGCTTTTTTTGTGAGAATGCACTGCATTTTGGGCATTGTAGTCCACAGTAGCTGTATAAAAATGATTGCAATTAGAACTACACTCACATTATATAAGCCCAGATGGGTTGTCTGCATCCTTTCAACCCTTAGCAATGGCATTCCATGTTGGAGAAACTCAAGAAAGATCCAAGCTGGTGAAGAGGACACCAGAAGGGTAACTTGCTGAAACAACACATATTACAATCAAAAAGTCCAGAGCCAAAAATTATTCCTTGGGCCTCCAATATATGAAAGTCTGCCTCCTTCCCTATAGTTCCTCTTGTGTGCTGTGATCAGCAGAGGGTGAGCTCTTGGTAGTTCCATCACCTTCAGAGGTTTGTGGGGGACCCTAAGAGAAGGCCTTTCTTGTGGCAGCCGCAAAGCTGTGGAACCCGCTCCCCACAAAAGTGCATCTGGCACCTTTATTGTACAGCTTCTGGCAAATGCTGAAGACACACCTCTTTAACCCTGGCTTTTGACACATGAGGTGTATAATTTTAGGACCAACTTTATTTTTGTGATCCAAAGTTATTTTAAATTGTTTTTGATAGTGCATTTTAATTTGTAACCCACCCTGGAACCTTAGGTTGAAGGGTGGCATAACATCACCACCTGCACCACTCTACCCATTTGCCCTCTCACTCTTGTTGGCTCTTGTCCTATCTACAATGGCCTAAAATAAGTTTATGGGTCCAAGTCACATGAGATCACCAACCTTGCTGCCAGATTTATACTGATCACACACATGTCCAGGGCAGTCTCGAGCAGGTCGCGCGCCCTAGTGCTGAGGGGCGGAGATCGCTCCGGCATCCCCACCCTCGCAGGGTGCAGCATGGTTTCCGCGCTACCGGGGGTCTACCTAGAGCTGGCCCTGCACATGTCAACTGTGCCAATTCTCTAAGGACAGCTCTCGTTCTCCCCTTCCACTGATATAACACTGGCTTTGGGGGAAGCTTTGTTAAAATATTGTTTGTGTGATTTGCTAGATACAAACAGAGGTTAAATCCCTATACCCCTGATCTATGGAAGTTAAATCTCTGTGTTGTGGAGATGGGTGCATCTTGTTCTTAATTTACATCCATATTGATGCACACCCATAGGCAGTAAGGTGCCATGTTCTGCACTGTCTGACACTTCTCATGATGATGAAGCTCATTTTTATAACAGACTAGCTGGCCCTGCATGCGTTGCTGTGTGTTAGTCTGTGAAATGGAGGGTAATAGCCCCCCTTCAGATCCCCCTGAGCCTCAGAGTCCCCCTGTTTTACAGGATCTCGTGACGGAGGCGGGGTTTGTGGGTGTGGTGCGTTGTTGTGGCTAATCCCTGTGACTGCCCCCACGTGTTCCGATCCATGATATATTCTGTTTGTCCCCCCCCCTCCGTGACTGGCGTATCTCATGACGTTTTGAAGGATGGTATTTATTTTTGTCTTGTGATTATTTGGTGGGGGATTTGGGAGACGTAGTGGTGCTAAATTTTAAAGTAAAAACCCCTTGCCATGCCCCTTGTCGTGCCCCCAAGTGTGTTGCTGTGGGTTATCCCCCCCCCCAGGCCTAGTGGGGGCCTGGCAGGGGCCTACATAAAACAAAGGCCATGCTGCGACCTGCGATCCGGGCGCTCGCCCTCTCTTCCCCCCCCCCCGGGCTTAGTGGGAGCCCAGCAGCCTGGCCAGGGCCTAGGGGTCTGATAATGGCGGCCTTGGTGGTTTCAGTTGCTTGGTTGATGATGTCATTATTTGGTTTGTGGGTGTGGTGTAGATTTCACAGGAAGGGAGGGGGTGTAGGAGGAGGAGCTGAGGGAATAACGCCACTTGAGGGCACTGTCTGACTTGGTGGAAAACCAGGTATATATCTGCCCAAGTGTGAGATTTGAGGGATTTTCTTTTCCAACAACGCTCGGGGAGTGGCCTGGATCGTTGTGTCAAAATTTCAGGACCATCGGTCAAGCGGTTACGGAGAAAAGTGGAACACGCATTTTCACGATTTTTACATTTTTATATATATAGATTGTACAGCAGTTATGAGAGGGTTTTTGAAGCATATCTCTAGAAAAAAGAACAAAAGAATGGACATGGAATAAGTTAATGAATACAGTATAGCTTTGCCTGGAGTGCCTGGCATGCTATGGTGCATGGGGTCACGAAGAGTCGGGCACGACTAAACGACTAAACAATAACAACAACATAGCTTTGTGCAGCTAGAGTAGAGTTTTCTACCATGAGAAATGAAGGAGGTGTGAACTTAGCCCTGGAACAAGAGATATTTGGTATG
Source organism: Zootoca vivipara (assembly GCF_963506605.1). NCBI lineage: Eukaryota > Metazoa > Chordata > Lepidosauria > Squamata > Lacertidae > Zootoca > Zootoca vivipara. The sequence goes on from NC_083294.1 coordinate 27,994,519, forward strand.
AGAGAGTTGGAGGGTCTGCAGCTGTCCATGGATTCTCTCCTTATCTCAATCCCACTCTCTCTATGTCACAATTACTAACATGCAATTTGATTGTTGCCTTTCAGCAAGTTAAAGTACCACGAGCACCTGCACATGTGCGAGCAGACTTTAAAATCCCCACCACTGAACCACCTAAGCCAATTGCTCCAGGTGAATCTGATGAACCATCTCTAGAACCAAGCCAGGAGCCTACCTTAGAAAACTCTGAGAAAGCAGAGCCAAGCAAGTCAGAGGAGAAAAAGAAATTCTGGCACAAGTTGCCTTGTTGGAAGAAAAAGAAGGCCCCTGAATCAGATACTAAGGAACATGCAGGTGATCATGCCAAGGTTGATGCAGCTGATAATATAACAGTTACAAATAAAAAGGAAGAAAATTCACACCACAGTAGTGTATCACCCCAGACCACTGTGGAATCACCATCACCACCACCAAAATCACCACCACCCATTTCCCCTTCAGCAACTAAACCTAGGAAAAGAATCAAAGATAAGAAAGATACCACACTGATGGTATCTCCATCAGACACAACCCCTCAAACATCTGCTGAGCCATCACCAAGTAATGATGGGGAACAGTCAAAATCACTCAAAGGGATTTTGAAATCATCAGAGGAAAGAATGCAGCCTGGAAAATCTGTTTCCATCCTTACACCACAAGAGATAAACAGCACCAAGCCTCCTCCAAAGCGTTCAATGACTCATTTTAGAAGTAAGGAAATTTCACCTGTGACTAATGACAGTCCAACTTCTGAGAGAACATCGGCCACTGATGAAACAGAGCTGACTTCTGCACCTACCACATCGCTCAGATCTCAGAGGCGCACACCTCTGTTTGCCAGAGCTTTTAAGCCACCACTAAATGTTGCCAGGAAACGTTTTGGAAAGGGAAAAGAAGAAGGCAAAGTTTCCACTGTTGCAGCTTCAGAAACACCTTTTCCTGAGTCTTACACTACTAATTCTGGAGATCAAGAAATTTCACCTATGTCATCTCAGCCGGCTTTGGAGAAAACAATGTCCACATCACCACCTGACATGGTGCCTCCTGATTCAGTGCCCAGATCACCACCCAGAAATTTGCCGCCATCTCCAGAAGATCAATTGAACACAAAGGCAGCTTCTGCTCTCACTACCTCTCTCAGATCTCAGAAGCGGGCACGTATGTTTGCCAGAGCAAGTACACCACCCCAAAATGTTGCCACTACTCATTTCAGAAGTGAGGAAATGTCACCTACAGCTGATAGCAGCTTGCCTCACCCAATCCCTAGGAAAACACCACTCAGATCACCCACCACTTCTCCTGAAGATACTGGCACAGCAGTGCACACATCTTTCTTCACCACAATTCCAACAAGATCTCTGGAGGAGAGGAAAGCTGCACGCCTAGTAAGTTGTTTCTCTTTTTCTTTAAATCTCATGAAAATGTAAGTCAGAAATGTTGGTGCAAGGCGGTCAAATAGTTGGTGTAAGGCAATGGGTGGAGAACAGAGATGGGTGTGTGAGTACCTGTAGACTAGTAGACAAAGGTAACATTTACATTTTTTTGCTCTGCTCACTTTTGTTTCTGGCCTCATCTACTACCTGCTACTACTACTACTACCATAGGGAAGAGGGAATATTGGGTGCACCACAATCAGAACTTCAATACAGGTAGTCTAAAGTTTAAAAAGTTGCAACATTGCTTGTAAATTACAAGTGGTCATTGGCCAAAGTATTAGAAAACAGGAGCAAATATATCCATACTGAGCAAATTGGTAGAATCCTGCTCATTCTTGCATCTGACATTTTTGTGAAACAGCTTAGTTATGCAGAAGTCTGGTCATATTCCTCAGAGAGACACTCCAGCATGAAATGGCTGAAACAAGAGTTTGCTTCTATGGATGCAATGAAGGGATTGAGAACCTCAAGCCCTCCCTCGGCCTCTATCTGCTCCTCAGGATTTTCCCTAAGCCACACCCCGCAACTGTGCTGCTGTGCACCCTCCTTAAGTCATTTTGCCTGGCTAGATACATCCTTGAACTCTGATGATGCCTTGTCCCAAGCACCCACAGCCCACAATGAGGACATGTGATTGGATGTTTGGTTCTTTATTGTCAAAGCACTCAACTACATCAGCTTCTAAGGTGCAAAAACTATATGCACTGCTCCTGCTAAATAGCTAGCTAGGCATCTCCTTCAGACTTGTGCTCTGATCTAGATAGCTGGAGCAACAATGTGAACATGCCCCTTTCAGCACACATACCCACTATTGTGATGCCAGCAGCTGGTGACCTCCTGTACTACAGCTCCAGCTGCTCCTGTCCCATTAAACCCCTCCTTGTTCTTGGAGACAGCAAGGGAAGAAGCAGAGGAGATTCTAATGGCCCAGCTCTCTTCTGCATTTGTCTCTTCCACCTCTGCGCCTTCCTGCAACTCTTCCCTGCCTCCTTTTCTCCCATTTCTGACTCTTCTTCTTCCCTCTGCCACATGGGTGGTACAGAACCCCACAAATCACTGCCCCCTTCCCCTTGATCATCATCCTGCTCCCCTGGCTCCTCTGTCCACCCTTCAGACTCCTGTTTGTACCTGGCATGCTTCTTGGGTTCTCCTGGGTTGAGAACAGAGATGGGTGTGTGAGTACATGTAGACTAGTAGACAAAGGTAACATTTACATTTATTTATTTTTGCTCTGCTCACTTTTGTTTCTGGCCCCATCTACTACCTGAAAGTGGCCCTCCGAAGGCACTACTCTCAGATAACTGCATTCTCGTATGTGTATAAGGTGGCAAAACTTGCATTTTTATTTCTGCAGAATAATTTATAATTCTTCTTGTTGTTATTAATTCCATTCTCATGCCTTTCATCTTCCTCATTCCAGCCTGGAGCAAAATGGGTTCAAAAATTCCTTTAATAAAAAGAAAGGAGGAATGATTTTTCAGTTCCACCACAACACTTCTCAGGGGATTCTTTATGCAGCAGCTGTTATCAAGGAATAACTCTTCCTTTTATTAAAAGCTATCAAATAAAACATATCCACCAACAACCTGTGAGTAGTGAGTTTATTGGCATAGCTTGGTAATTGTCTTGTTCATGCATGAGACTCTTAATTTCTGGGTTGTGGATTCAAGCCCCACATTGGACAAAAGATTGCAATATGCATTGCAAAGCATTGGCCTAGGTGACCCTTGGGGTCACTTCCTACTCTAAGATTCTGCATCTGATACCAGAATCCACAGAGGAAGGCAGCCCAGAAGTTGCAGAACCATGGACAGCTCCGAGTAAGCCACTTGCTCTTCACAAAGGTTGAGAGCAGACTAAGTCTTTAACAAACCCCAGCATGTTTGTTCCTTGCCTTTTCCCAGCAGTCATAGCATATGAGGTTGGGTGTTACTGCTTTGTCATTTTGCCAATTGCCACTGCAGCTTGCCAGGGCAGGGCAGGGTGGTGGGAAAGGCAGCTAGCTGCAACTTCAGATATTGGAATGTAGCTTTTGAGGTTCCCCCCAAATCAGCCACTTCTGCACCATTCCCTGTGTACAGCATGTCTTTGTAGGAACTATGGTTTGAGTACTTTCAGTTTAAGTACTCCACAGACCTGTCTGGAATGGATTAATCCACTTTCCATTACTTTCAATGGGGAAGTTCGCTTCAGGTTAAGTATGGACTTCCAGAACCAATTACACTCATACTTTGGGTTAAGTATGCTTCAGGTTGAGTACTCCGTGGACCCGTCTGGAATGTATTAATCCACTTTCCATTACTTTCAATGGGAAAGTTCGCTTCAGGTTAAGTACGCTTCAATTTAAGTACTCCGTGGACTGTCTGGAATGGATTAATCCACTTTCCATTACTTTCAGTGGGAAAGTTTACTTCAGGTTAAGTACAGACTTCTGGAACCAATTGTGTACTTAAACCGAGGTACCACTGTATTCCAATTTGGCCTAGTTTACCAACAGAACGGACTGACAGAAATGTGGTGTCAAGATAGGCATATAGGAAATAAATGCAGTGTGTCCATCCTGGCTTTGGGACAAATGTGACAATATAGCTTCAGCGGTTAATGTGATTGAACACATTTTTAGTCTTGGGAGGAGGTGGTGGTTGATTTAAACATCTCCAGCAATGCAGAAACCTCTTTCTAAATCAAACTCAGGATTTCCCCCCATGATGTTTGGAAAGGATAGCACCATCTTAAGAAACAGAGGCTAGATCCAGACACATCAAAAAAGCGATTCTGTTAAACATGTTGTAGACTTCATAAAGGGAAATCCCGTTGGTGAAAGACGGGAATCCACAGCACCATCTGGTGTCACAGTGTTATAACACATACAAAGCATTTTTGTTTTGTCTATGGCTGTGGCATAGAATCAGTTTGTAATGAGCCCTACAAGAGAGCAAAACGCAGCTGACTAGGAGACAGTGCAAACATGCTTGAAATGCACACTATTTGGAACAGAGGTGGATGGTGCCCCTTGGGACTAGTAGGGCAGAAGGCAGAAGGCAGGGGATAGAGTCACCTCCCTGGTTGGTTTAAGGAGGGAGGCTGGGTGGCTGAGGGCAGATTGAGCTTGCTGGGCCAGTGCCCCATTCACACTAATGGACCCGTCCACACTGGCTGGGGGGCGGGGGAGGCAAAGTACATGTGTAAAGTTACTCATGTGAAATAAGTGGATAGGATGAAGTTTTTTTCTACTCACAGTCACACAGTGAAACAATGGAATTTGCTCCCATAATGGTCAGCAGCCAGGGCAGCTTTAGTGGGGAGAGGTAGACATTTTCATGGAGGGAAAGGCTGTGGGTTGCTACTAGCAATGATGGCAAGGCATCATTACTACCATCATTACTACTACTACTACTACCACTACCATCATTATTGTACTGAAAAGATTTTTAAAAGGGAGGCAGCCATATTGATCAAGAGGTTGGAGAAACTCCCTTATGCACAACAGTTATGACACCTGGAGCTCTTTCATTTAGAAAAAGTGTGAGTAGTAGTGTGGCAGGGGGAAGAGACATGATAGAGGAGTAAAAAAAGTAACCACGATGGGAGAAAGTGTACAGAAGAGTGTCGTCGTCCCCTCTCATAACACTAGATCTCTGTGGCATCCAATGAAGCAGAGTTTCAGAAGATTCAGCAGGCTGCCTCATAATATGATCGAAAGTCTAGCAGTCTTTGGTATCTATCAAAATTTTATACTTTATTCTTCACTTTCCTCCCTGCCAGACAAATCTTGAAAAATCTCTTTGCCATTCCCTAAAGCAGCTAGTGCTATTTGTTACTGGTATTGTTTGGAATAAGAACAAAGGTAAGATATTAATCTTTATGGCTGAAATCCTTCCTAAAAATGAAAGTTTCACCTTCCCCCATATTTGCAAATCTTTTTTTAACGAGTTTCAGAAGATTCAGGGCAGACCAAAGGAAATACTTCACGCAGTACATAGTTAAAAGTATGAAATTCGCTCCTGCAAGATGCAGCTAGACACATTCATTGAGAATTAGGCTATAAATGGCTAAGGGGGGGGGGGAGTTAAGGAACCCTGGATGATTAAGTCCAGACAAAGGCAACTATGGAGTTGTGGCACTCATCTCGCTTTCAGGCCGAGGGAGCTGGCAATTGTCCACAGACAGCTTTCCAGGTCATGTGGCCAGCATAATCTGCTTCTGGAGCAACAGAACACCATGACGGAAACCAAAGTGCATGAAAACACCGTTGACCAGTACCTGTTTATCTACTTGCACTGGTATGCTTTTGGACTGCTAGATTGGCAGGAGCTGGGACAGAGCAACAGGAGCTCACCCCATCGCAGGGATTCGAACCGCTGACCTTCTGATTGGCAAGCCCAAGAGGCTCAGTGTTTTAGACCACAGCGCCACCCACATCCCCTAAATGGCTACTAGCCATAGTGGGTATGCTCACATTCCAGGGTTGGGCCAGCATGTCTCTGAATACTGGTTTCTCGGGATCACAAGCAGGAATAGTCCTGTTGCACTCAAGTCCTCTTTGCAGGCTTCCCAGAGGCATCCATTTGTTTAGGAGGCTGGACTAGATGAACAGGATGATGGACTAGAAGGGCCATTAGAAAGACACAGCAGGGCTTGTATAAATAATGCTTGAATTGACTCTTGTTAATTAAAATTAAAACCCACGAGCATTTTTTTTAAAAAATAATGTGTATTTTTGAAGTAAGTGCAACAAAGGCCATTTACACATCGATGATGATGATGATGGTTTACTGTTATTTAAGCCTCATGGTGCAGTGGGTCTGTTTACTGTATCTGATTGTTAACCAGAAGGCTTGGGGTTTGAGCCACCCAGGGACAGCTGTGCACAAGATTCCTGCATTGTAGGCGGTAGGACAAGATGACCCTCAGGGTCCCTTCCAACTCTACAATTCTACAATACTATGAAATCTATAAAAAGCCCCTTTTTTGGACTTTTATGATATTTTTCCCCCCTACTGAAACCCTGCTCCATAATTCATTGAGTTACCTTAAAAGAATTAAATACCCAACTGCCCAAGGCTCAGAATGTGTTTGTGGAAGTGATGCAAAGTAATAAATGACAACAAATTCTTAAATATTAATTTGGCCTCCAGCACTTAACAGAATGATTTGCATGAATTAATCTGAGACAAAGCTTGCATCAGTTTCGGTAAGGAATTTGCTAGGAACTTCCAGCCACTATGAATCTTTCAAAAGATGCTAGTTTGAAGTTCTATAACAGCATACCTCAATTCAGTCATGACCTCCCGCTTGACACATTTTTTTATTTTTAACCTCCAAAGAGAAATTTGGTAATTTCCTGGGAAATCATGAAAGTTTAACAAATTACTACAGAGCTTATTCCTAATTTTTGTATATGGTAATTTAGAGAATAAATGATGGATATAAGGCTGCAGTTGAACCTCTGTTTTTTCACACAGAGGCACTTTTAAAAGTTAGGTCACATCTGTACCATGCATTTAAATCACCAGTTTTGGCTCCTCCAAAGAATCCTTGGAACTTTAAGGGCACTGAGAGTTGTTAGGAGACTCCCAATCCCTCTTCCGAAGGAACTCTGGAGGTTGTAGCTCTGGAGGAGCAATAGGGTGTCTCCTAACAACTCTCAGCACCTTTATAATTCCCAGGATTATTTCGGGGAAGTCATCACTGTCAAAGTGGTATAATAGTACTTTAAAGAAATGGTAGAGATATGGCCTTAGACTGTATTGTAGTAAGGAACAGCAAATTTTCTTTTTTTTTTGAGGTGGTTGCCTCTTTCTGCCTAATACTAAGATCCACTGCTGGCAAAGCATGAACCACCTTTACTTGTGTAACACATGAAAGGGAATACTCTCCCTCCTCAAATAGCTAGCCAGACAAGGAGGCAGGAGCAGGGCTGTGGCCGGATCGCCCATGTTCACTGCCTCTTTGCAGCTTCCGCAGTTAGCAGCAAAGCAGCTTCAGTGGCTGCAATGCTAAGCCTCATTTTCTAACAGGAAAAATGTATCTGGATCTTTCCTCATCCTTCATTTTGGAGGGGTGGGCTTGGGGTAAGTGTCTTTCACCCCCTCCCTCAGTGGTGTTTTCCCATTGTTTGAGAACTACTGATTAAAAGGGCGTAGAAACTCAGGAATGGGGCTTAAAATAAGGTTACCGGAGTGACTTGCAGAAATCAGTAATAGGAAAGTTCCTGCCCTCAAGCATACAGTCCGAAAAGGCAAGGCACAAAAGAAAAAAGGTTTCAAAGATAGGAAGAACAGAGCAAACTCGGACACTGCTTCTTACTAGCTAAGTTATTGCAAGCGTTCTTTCCAATGGGATTTGGTAGAAACAAGGCCATTGCTGGCGCTCCTTCATGGGCCAATTGATTTTCCCGCATGCCATAATGTCCTTTCTGGGAGACAGGGGAACAGCTTTCCAGTGGCCCTTGGTTCCCTGGCTGAGACCAGAGCATGCTGTCCTTCAGCTCTGCAGTCCTAGGACAACTGTCCATTGAACTCTGCTAGTCTGCTAGGGGAAGGGAAGCCAAACTCCCTGTATAGGAACACAGGAATCTGCTTTATCAGTTTGTCTAACTCTGTATTATCTACACTGGCAAGCAGTGGTTCAGCAGAGTTTCAATCGGGAGATTCCAAGCACGGCCTGCCTGAGAATGAACCTACCGGTAGGACCTTTTGTGTGCAAAGCAGATGTTATTCCATTGAGCTATGACACTCCTTTAAGAGAAGCTGCTGGTCCTCTGGCCAATGGATGGGAGCAGGAGAGTCTCCCCTTTGCAATAAAGCTGCTTTTTACCCCTTGGAGGAAGTGGGTGCAGCCTCCCAACCACCTTTATGTACGAGGTTCCGACACAGTCCATAGTGGGCAGACCAGAAAATGTAGCTCACATGGCTAAAGTGCGATCCTAAGCATACTTACCTGGGTGTAAACACACTGAACACAGTGGGACTTACTTTTTAGCAAACATGCCTAGGATTGCATTGTGTGTCAATTCTTTCAAACTGATGGAAAGAGTAGGAGAACACTTCAATCTCCCAGGACATTCTCTACAAGATCTCAAAGTAGCTGTTTTATTACAGAAAATTTTCAGAAACAGACTGGAAAGAGAAGTTGCTGAATTGCAACTCACTACCAAGCTTAAAACCATGGAGAGACCTGGTCTGAATAAGGACACTGGATTCTTATCTCATTATACATGATAAAGCTTTCTTTAGCACCTCACCCCTTGCTTTTTCCTGCAAGACCAATTGCAGTCATTAAGTGTCATTAGCAGTCATCAACAGGTTTACCACTCCTATCAGCCCATCACCCATTCCCACCACCCTTCTGAGTAATACCCTTTCCCACCCTCTGACAATACATAAGGGTCTGGTGACTTCTGTTTCAATGTATCTGAGGAAGTGTGCATGCACATGACAAACTTAGTTGGTCTCTAAGGTGCTACTGGAAGGATTTTTTAAATTTTGTTTTGATGGAAAGAAGTTACTTTTTTAATTAAAGAAGATGGAATTTTATTACATTTTGAAAACAAAGAAAAGAAAGATGGTTAACACCCAGTAATATCAGTGTTTTCTCTTATGTAAACTTCTTTCAAAGCAGTTATTTCATTTATATAACCATGTATGTTCAAAAAGGAAAGTAAAAAGGATATAACACATACACACAAACACCCTGGGGGATCAGTTTAATAATGATTATGATGGTGCAATTAGCCACTGTAAACTGTTCTATTTTTTATTTTCATGGAATCTTTACTTAAAGCATTCATTTTATTTTATTTTAAGTATCTGTTTGGTTTTGGAAAGATGTTGGCTGACCCACCCAGTTTCAGACTGAAAATAATAGTGAATTATCAAATGCTACTTTTATAATGCCCTAGGGACTAATCCTGCTCTAGTTAAAATAGAGCAAGAATCACATAGAATGGAGAATGGCTCCATCTTCTGACCAAAGAAAAGAGTATGAAGAGGAAAAATAGAGGGAAATTTTAGCATGAGCAAAGACATAGCAGAACAGTTTTCATATACAGTATCTCTCTGGAATGGTTAATCTGATTTGGAGATCCACCTTGGGTGGGGAGGGTTAGCTTCCATTGCTTCATACTATTGACAAAATGAGCCTATGTGTGCTTAAAGGTAAAGGTAAAGGGACCCCTGACCATTAGGTCCAGTATTGACCGACTCTGGGGTTGCGGCGCTCATCTTGCTTTATTGGCCGAGGGAGCCGGCGTACAGCTTCCAGGTCATGTGGCCAGCATGACAAAGCCGCTTCTGGCGAACCAGAACAGCACACAGAAACACCGTTTACCTTCCCATCACAGTGGTACCTATTTATCTACTTGCACTTTCACATGCTTTCGAACTGCTAGGTTGGCAGGAGCTGGGACTGAACAATGGGAGCTCACCCCGTTGTGGGGATTCGAACCGCCGACCTTCTGATCAGCAAGCCCTAGGCTCTGTGGTTTAATCCAGTGTTTCTCAGCCTTTTTTGGGCCAAGGCACACTTGTTCCATGAAAAAAATCACGAGGCACACCACCATTAAAAAAGTTAAAAAATTTAACACTGTGCCGCCCTATATTGACTATATAATTATGACTTGTGTTGGTTGCAATCTCCTGTAATAAGGCTTCACAAGCCGCTGATTTCTCTGCCAGCACAATCCTTTGCTCAGCAAGTTTCAGGTTGAGCTCATCCAGCCAGCTTCTTTAAGTTTGTCTAAAACCACCCTCCCGTGGTGGTGGCTGTTGAGAGCTGCGCTCACTCCGCGTCGTGACCCGGCCGGCTTCCTTTCCGGCAGTTCAGTGATGTTTATTGGCGGCCGCCAGGCACGTGACAATGCAAATCGCCCTTCTCGTCGCCGCACGTCGCGGCACACCAGCCAGTGTCTCGCGGCACACTAGTGTGCCGCGGAACAGCAGTTGAGAAACGCTGGTTTAATCCACAGTGCCACCCCTTCTTGGCAGTAAATCTCAGTAGTTCAATGGGGCTTAGTTGATTGAAGAATTGTATTTCTATGATACTTCCCATTCAAATGAATTCCAAAGCTGCTTACAAAGAATAAACAACAGTACAGTACCAGAACAGAACATCACAAGTACAGTGGTACCTCGATGCTTTGGGTTACACGTTTTCAGGTGCACACCATTGGAAACCCAGAAGTACCGGAAAGGGTTACTTCCAGGTTTCGCAGCTTGCGCATGCACAGAAGTGCTATATTGCACTTTGCACATGCGCAGAAGACCAAATCGCGTCACGTGCATGCACAGATGCAGCGCTGTGGGATATGAACAATGCGGGTTGTGCATGTGCCTCCGTCACGGATTACGTTCGCAACCTGAGGTTCCACTGTACATCATAAATCATATAATATAATTAACAAATCATCAATTAAACAATTACAATCTATAAAATATTATTAACAAACCAACAACTAAAGATAAAACAAAAATCACAATTACAGTATTAAAAAAATATCTGTGTAACGCTGCTTGTTTTACATAATATCCCTTCTCCGATGATCAGTCTCTTGTAAGTAAGGATTGGTTGCTAAGGGGTGGGGTTGGGGAGTTGGGAAAGAGAGCCCCACCTTTGAAGCTGCATTGTGTTGGGAAACTGGTAACTGTTCAGAACTGGGTAATCAAGGGCAAGGACAGAAATAAAACAGATCGAGATCTCCTGGTAGATATCTGGTTGATTTGCAGTCAATCATCAAGAGTTTCTGATTTCCCTGATTGATTGGCATCTTGTCCCTCTGAACCTCTGCATCCCCCGTCTGCAAATTAGGACAAGTAGTGAAGATTGCTGACACAGCTTAAGTTTAAGAGAGAGAAAATACTTGCACCACTGCTGTGCTTATTTTAATAAATGTTTTAACCTCCCACCTTCTTCTGGCCATTGGAACTCAATGGAAGGCAGATTATACAGCAAACATTTAGAATAAAAATTAAAAGACAGTAAAAACACAATACCGCAAAGGGTGGGGAACCTTTGTATGCCCAAGGCTCACATTTCCCTTTGGAGACAGTATACCAGTGGTGGGTGGAGCTGGAGACAAAAGTAGGCAGGGCTGGACCAATTACACACACACACACATAGGCACATACTCTCTTCTTTGTGCAGACACAAACATCCATTCACATTTCCTTCCATTCATTTCATACTCTTCCCCATCTTTCTCCCACCTCCCCTCTTCCATCCCTAGCTGCCTCCCATCCTCAATGCACACAGCAGTTGAGCTTTTCACAAAGGCTTTTCAAAAGCTTAACTATTGCATTTGGGGAGGGGGGAAATCTATGTTATGTTGCAACATATAAATGATGTATCAATCAGTCAATAAGTTTATTGTGCTAGTCAAAGGGCATGACAAAAGCAAAAACACAGTTTTAGACTCAAAACATAAATCAAGGCATTGGCTGAAACAAACAGAATCATCAGCTTCTAGTGAGACTATAACCATACAAAATGTATTTCGAATTTATACCTCTGAATACCCCTCACAGTTCACAGCTATTTTGTCCAAATCCCTCTACCTATATCTCCCTAGCCACCAATGCGAAAAGGGTCACTCTATGTGTCACTAATGTGCTGGAATCACTCTGTAACTACAGAACATGCTCCATTGTGGGATGATCGCTTCCTTGCACAAACAAAGGTTTTAAAAAACAACTCCTTGGGGGGGGGTGTAACAAAATATGAATAGTATCTTCCACCTCAAATTACCTGCATATACAAAATCTGCGTGTGGAATCTTTTTGTAACAACCAACCAGCACTGCCGAGGGCATTGCTTGAAAGCGCAATTCGAGAAAGGTGGATCTTAATGATACAGTCAGGGGTTTTGACAAGTAATTGGCTCTAAAATGCTCCATTTTCAGTATAGGGGGACATGGGGAGCATTGAGATGATTTAATTGCTTCTAAGTCCCTTCAGGAGTCTAATCAGTGACGGCAATCCCTGGTTAGTGTTTATCCATCTTCAGAACCTCCTTCAGGTCCTGCAGGCAATAGTAACCAAGACTGCTTTGAATGTTTAGTTTCCCCCAACGTATGTTTAAATTAATGAAATCATTTCATTAATTTAGGCTTCCTTGCATAATGTGCTTTTTGGTTCTTGAGCAGTTTCTTATAATCTGCTTTAGCATTGCTTGGTTTTTCCATGGATTTTGCTAGATTTCTTCTAGAAAGCCATGTTAAATTTTGCCAGAACTTTCACAACATCTTTACATTGTGCATCAATCCAGGCCAGGCACCCCCAAACTGCGGCCCTCCAGATGTTTTTGGCTTACAACTCCCATGATCCCTAGGTAACAGGACCAGTGGTCAGGATGATGGGAATTGTAGTCCAAAACATCTGGAGGGCCAAAGTTTGGGGATGCCTGATCCAGGCTGTATTGAACCACCTGAGTATATTGTTTGAAGCTTTTGAATTTATTGACCTGGGTCCAGGGCCATCTTAAGCATATCTGGCGCCCTGGCGCCGTGGTGCAAAGATTCCTCCGGTGCCCACCCCACCCTGTTTCCCAGTGCAGCTGTCTGGTGGGCACTGCGCACAGCGCAGCCCCCCCCCCCCGGCAGCCCTGCGCCACCCAACCTTGCCGTAGGGCCAGCCCTGCCTGGGTCTGATGCAATTTGTGAAAAAGTGTCCACCAGAACTGACAATTCATTTTCAAAGCTCTTGTGCAGAATCACCATTCAATCACTAGATAATACCTTTTGAGCGTTATTGCTTAAATTGAGTGACCATTTCAATCTTTTCACACCCAAAAGCTCTCCAGAAACACCCCTGGTCTCCTGCCTGAGGAATACATTTTATTAGGGGACCTAATAAAGGGAAGTGATCACTTTCTGTTTGTTCTTGCACTTCAAATATTTTCACATAAGAAAATAATGAGGGTGGTACTTTAACATAATCAGCAACGTGTCCACTGTTTAGATAGCTAGAATAGCTCAGTTGGTAGAGCATGAGTCTCTTAATCCCAGGGCCATGGGTTCCAGCTTCACTTTTAGCAAAATATTCCTGCATTGCAGGGAGTTGGACTAGATGGCCCTTGGGGTCCCTTCTAACTCTACAATTATATGATTCTAACTATATGAAAGAATGTAAACTGACCATCTGAGGGCTCCATGAAGAATGTTCAAATCATGAATAAAAACCCCATCCAGAAGTTTCATACCCTGCGGATTGCATTTCTTCTCCAGGAAGTAGCATGGTAAAAGAAAAAATGCCCCCCAACTCTAAACGCATGGGGAGTACGACTCCTTCTGAAGCACCTCCTGCAAACAAAGTAAAGGCAGCTAAAGCCCACAAGAACATAAATACAACCCTTCTGGATCAGATCAAAGACCCACCAAGTCCAGTAACCAACTAGATGCCTTTGAGAAGCCCACAAGCAGGACCCTGTGAGTAACAACATTCTCCCCACTTGCTTTCCCAGCAACTGGCACCCAGAGGCATATTTCCTTCAACGATGGAGGCAGAGCATAGACATTGATCGCCTAAGCCACCATTTGCCAAATCCCCTTTTAAAGCCATCCAAGTTGGGGGGGGGTGTCATTGCTACATCTCATGGGATTGTCAGAGAACTTATTGAAATTATAGCATGAAAAATTGAAATGTGTGTTGGAAGGGTTCAGCAAGTGAAGGTTGGAATGTGAAGGTTGTTTTTGCAAGAGAACCATGAGAGAAGAACAAAGCAGCATGTAAGCAAGAGGAAGGAGATAAGGATGAAGATGAAGGTCATTGCTATTTCAGAAGGCGGTTGAGCTATGCTGTGTGACTTAGCTGGCCAGAACAGTTGTGTAGGAATGTTTAAGAAAGTTTAAGTATTGCTATGCTTTTTACATGAGGTGGCACTTTCTGCTCTAGGGGGTTAAATGATGTCCATTGCAATGCTAAATAAACACCATGTTATGCTGACCTCTGGAGTCTGGATTTTATTGGCCATTCCGGCCCGAACCTGCAAGGTACTGGCTACTGAAACCCAATATTTTCCCAATAGTAAAACATTCCATAGTTTAACTACATGCTGTGTGAGGAACTATTTATTTTGTCTGTCCTGAACCTTATAACAATCAGCTTCATTATATGACCTCAGACACTAAAACTAGTGATCTTTCTCTTTTTAGAAACATTATGTGAGTCTTATTGCATATTTATAATGGTTCTACACTTATCTGTTTTTTTAAAAAAAATGAAATTGCAATATACAAGTAACTTTATAAAGAAACGGTCTGTAAAAGGGTCTGTTTTTCATCTTGCATACTGTCATTGCAAGCAGGTTGGAGGTGATTGACAAACAAGGAGTGGCACATTTTCCTGCTTCTGGTGGGCTCTGATCTGCTTGCAGTGATGATTAAGATGAAGAATATGAATGCACCCTTTGGAAGACGAGGAAGACGTGCCATTGGAAGGAATAGATTTTGCATAGCAAGCAAGATAGGGCCCATGAGCTATGGGTGCACCATACACAATAGCTTTCTTTTTGTTAACGCAGCTGTGAAAATTGGTTTGGAATCTCTTTTACCTCCAGTCCTTTGAGATATGGCATGGTTAGACTTGGACCCGAGAGGCCAGGGTTCAAATCCCCACTCGGCCATAAAGCTCACTGGGTAACCTAGGGCCAGTCACTGTGTTTTGAGGATAAAATGGTGAGTAGAACCATGTATGCCACCGTTGGAGGTATATCACCCCTTGGAGGAAAGGGGATATAAATGTAATTTTAAAAATAGCTTTTTAAAGAAAAAAGCATGGCAATACCTGTGCAAAGTGAAAAGCTGCTTAGTATGTACTTTTATAAACAGAACCAATGTATGCTGTGAGTTGGTGGCAGAATGACATCTGGAGGTTGTGATGCTACTTTTTTGAAAATCTTTATGGTTTTGAAATATTATTTTGACTTATTATTTGCTGTGGAGCATAACTGTTACTGGCAGTGCCCTTGAACAATAAACGAATCAAGGGCATTCTAGAGCCTTCACTTGGGGCAGTGGTTCACATTTTAGATTAAAAATACCAATTGCTGCCAATGTATCTTTGCTTCCCCCTGCTTATTCAGGTGTTGCTCTCCCCCTTCCCTCCATCCCCTTCTATGTATGTCAAAGGAACTATTAATAGGCTTCAGAACTGCCAGAACAAGGACATCCAAATTTGATTCCCATGGGAGAGGAAACAACTGCTCCAGCTTGATGCAGATGGTGAGGTTTATCCCAATGCCATACACTGGGTTTTTGCAAAGTGTTGCAAAAGTGGCTTTACACACACACACACACACACACACACACACAGTGAGCAGTGTGCTAGATACCCTGTTTCTCATATTTTAAGACATACCCATAAAATAAGCCATAGCAGGATTTTTAAGCATTCAAGGAATATAAGCCATACCCCGAAAATAAGACATAGTGATAGGCGCAGCAGCAATGCCGGCCGCAGCAGGAGAAGGAAGAAAAAAAATAAGACATCCCTTGAAAATAAGCCATAGTGTGTTTTTTTGAGGAAAAAATAAATATAAGACATGTCTTATAATATGAGAAACACGGTATAAACTAATGTGCACATGATTCTGCAAGTCAAGGCTGGTCCAAGACATTTTCCTATCTAAAAGGACAAGACAACATCTTTCTCTTCTTTCCCACCCCCACTTCTATACAGGAATTCACAGGGCCAGTAATTGAATATTACTTCAAAACGGGCAATAATGTGGTTTCCTCTGCCATATCCAAGAGCAGCAGACTAGATTAAGGTGTGCAGAACTAGTCATGTGACAAATAAATTATTATCTTCCAACCATGCACATCACCGAGATGGTGGCTCAATATCTTAATTTACTATTTTCTCGGCGTTGTACTCTGCAGTCGTCTGAGTCGCCGGAAGCCCCATTGTCGTGAAAGCAGATGGCGGATTATTCCCTTCCCTCTCTTGGCACAGCGTTTGCCACAGTGACAGTTTTAATCTGTTATTATTTTGTATGCGAGTTTGTTTGATGCCAATAAAGGTTTTACTTACTACACATCTGCAGGAACCCCCACACCTATCCCATGAACCATAGAACTTAAGAACATAAGAAGAGACCTGATGGATACAGGGCCGGCCCTACGGCCAGGCTGGGTGGCGCAGGACACCATGGCACCGGCCCGCCAGGAGGGCGCCGCGAGCTGCACCCACCCACTGGCCGGCTGGTCCGCCGCGCAGCTGCGCCCACGGCAACCGCGCTGTGCCTGCCCGCCCGCCGCGCAGCAGCACTTGTGGCAGCCGTGCTGCGCGCTGTGCCCGCCCGCCGCGCTGGGAAATGGGGCGGGGGGGTGCCGGAGGGATCCGTCGCTCCACGGCGCCAGGGGCGCTTAAGACGGCCCTGGATGGATAAGGCCAGTGGCTCATATAATCCAGCATATAATTATACTAACATAACTAGTTACCTAGAGCTGCACTGGATACAACCACTTCCTTCCTTCCTTCCTTCCTTCCTCCCTTCCTTCCTTTTCAAGCAGGCTTCTACCATTTGTAGAACCCAAGATACGAGACAAAATGTAGACAGTACTCTCCTCATTTTTTGTGAGGTTAGCCTGCTCCCCACTTTCAGTTTTTTACTTTGTGTCCCCCCACTCCTTCCCCGGGGAAAAAAATCCTATGCACAGTTGTGCCCAACACCTTGCAGCTGCTCCCTGCTTCCCAGCATCCACCATCTCAGGCAGCTACTTCACTCTTCCTTATAGTAGGGCTCACCCTGCAGATTTCATCGACCTTCACATGATCCCCAACACCTGTGTAGGAAGGGCCAGAAGGCTGGATGCATTCCTTAAAAATAAATGAAAAAAATAAAGAGCCCCATTTAATTGTTATAGAAAGAAAAGTGGGAATTCAAACAAATGAGTTCTAAATGGAACTTTTATTTCATTTCAATTGAAGCCCTCCTAGAACAGCCCATACCGGTCACAGAAGAGTTACAAGAGGATTGAAGAGATCAAGAGCACAGTGTCATTTTTAGATTACTTATAAAATGGTGACCCCTTGCTATGCCTTATTATTATTATTATTATTATTGAAATCTGATGACTTGAGAGATAGTATTAAAATGCACAACCATTTCATGCCATCCAATAGGATGGAAAACATAGAACTTACAAGCAGAAGAACAACTGGATCTCCTATGGAAAGCAATAAGAAACATATAGGATATGCCTCTTTTAAAATTCCTTCTAAAGCAGGAAATCTTTATCTAATATATCTGCAGTATTGACTTTTTGATGCCTTCACGGAATAGGGGAAACTCCAGATGTATCTTCAATACCAAAGTTACAGGCAGCAGAATACTGGCTAGCCTCCCCTTTGAAAAGAACAGCAAATACAAATGGCACTAATGGAAACAAAATCAAATAGTTCCAAAGTTATGAAAAAGAGCAAAAAGGAAACAAATAAATCATTCAACACTGAAAATAAACTGAACAGCAGCCCTCCCCCCAAAAAACACAATTGTACATCCCTATGTGAAGGTGAACAGTAAGCCAATGCACATATGCAGATGTTAGAGTACTCAGATCTCACAGGCATGTTCCAGATTCACATCTATCATTCACTCAGCATTTGCTGCATTTGTCACACTGCATTTGAACATGTACATGCAGGAGGTCTTCACACCAGTTCTTGTATGCAAAAATCATTCCACATGGCCTGGAACCCTGAGTGTCTGGGGCTGCAGATCAAGAGGATAAATCTTTGCACAATACATGAAGGCCCTGTCCTTGCAGATGTTTGTACCGTGTGTATAGAAAGTTGTGGGGCGGGGAGATATTTAGTGGGCATGTAGGGGCAGAGCTACTTATTCTGGCCCAGTTCCCCTCTCATGTGTTGGGAGCCTGCATGTGGCATTCTTCTGAAGAGGGTCAAACATGGACTTGTTCCTCTTTATGTCAAGCATCCACACCTTTTAACATGAAGTTGCCCTTGTTCCAGTCACCCTGTTTTTGTAGAACTCAAACCCGGTGTTCTGCGCCTGAGGGGGGGGGCATTTTACATAGACAGACATGCATTGTGATTTGAGGTTCGTAAAGTAGGAGCCTGCTTCACGACTTTCCTCAGCCTCTGAGGCCCTTCCCAATGTTGCCAGAGTGATATTGGATGGTGGGGACAAGAGGATGGACTTTTTTCAGTGTGTATTTTGTTTACAGCATTTATACCCTGATCTTTAGCTGTCAGTGTGGCTTCCAAAAATGTGTCCTAATAAGGTTTGTACCCATATCTCTATACTATACTAATCTGCTGTTTTTACTTGTATTTTATATTGCTGATTTTATACTTTGGCACCATCTTGAGTTGGAATGTGTCTAGAAAGGCAGGG
The DNA here is from genome assembly GCF_963506605.1 of Zootoca vivipara. Classification (NCBI taxonomy): domain Eukaryota; kingdom Metazoa; phylum Chordata; class Lepidosauria; order Squamata; family Lacertidae; genus Zootoca; species Zootoca vivipara. The sequence continues at coordinate 28,013,346 of NC_083294.1, forward strand.
TGTAAGTTTTATTATAAATATGTGTTGTCATAGGAAACTAATCAAATACTGCTGTACCTTAGTGAGGAACCACCACTACCTGATGAGCTTAAAGGGTTTGATTTTTTAAAAACTTGTAAGTCCTTGGAAACTGTATAATTCCAACACTGGTGCATCCACTATACGGGGGGGGGGGTATTAAATGACACGTTCTCTCTCTCTCTCCCTTTTCCTCTCAGAAGCACGTATGAAGCCAAATAGTACACTGCTCACAATAGTGTGAATGACACTCTTTATGAAAAGGCTTACAGGTATATGCTATGATTAAGCCCTGTAAGAATAAGTTTGGGGAGGGGTTGCCAACAATTTTTGCGTCACTGAGCACATTTGAAATTTTGAGAACATGCTCTGGACAGCAGTGACACCAGTTGCACAATGGTGCCACAGGGGTGTGGCATAAGGCAAAATGGCTGATGTGGAGGCATGACCTAACACAAAACATCTACCACATCTAAAAGAGCAGAAAAAATAGATCTGCTCTAGGGTTGTGGGACTGTATGCAGCACATTAGAGGGGGTGGGCATGGGAAGAGGAAGAAAGGGAAGTATTGTGTGAGTGGAACTCTGATTGTGTAGAATTGGATTCAACTTTATGTTAGGAAGAACTGGTGCTGACAACATGCTCCCAGAATACGGCAGCTATTCCTGTGTGACAAAAATTTTAAGAGGGCTGAAGAGAAGACGTAAATGTCAGCAATGCAGGCTTTGGCACAATCTTTACCTTACTCTTACTCCTGAACATATGTGTGTGTGTACACACACACACACACACACTACTCCACAGCATGTGCACAATCTTAGTGGGGCCTTACATTGAGAGGAATTTAAGTTCAAGTAACTGTAGGAGCTTTGATGAAAAATTAAGAAGATTCAAAACTAAAAATGATCAAAATTGTGTCACTTGGCAAACCTTATGCGTGTGAGTGTGAGCATCTAAAATATATCTAGTACCCATGGACCCTTAAATTTAAAGATGCTTCTCACAAACTTTCAACGAAAGCAATAACGAAAACACAGATTTCTATGCTGTCTTTGGCATATGTCATGATTCAGAGAGAGAAAGCATACACTGTCTTTAGCAGCATGGATGCAAAGAACAACATACTATGTAATACAATACCGGCTACATCCTTAAGTAGAATGTAATACAACACAAACTTTAATGTCAATATATACAGAGCCTTAAAACAAAACTTTTTTTTTAAAAAAAGGAAGACAACCTGAACAAAATAAATACAATATGATACAAATCCACAATGTCTTGAGAAATGAATGTTATAATGTTAACAACAGGGTTGAAGTGGGTAGGACTTGTGACTTTAAATCTGTAAGAAAATGCTGTACCCTCAAATAGCATGTATATAAACACTGCGTAATTTGCTGTCACGTGATGCTTTTTCCAGGTTTTGAAATTCACAGCCAGGCACATGCCCAAACAGGTTCAAAAATGTAAACTAGGCAATGGTCTGGTTCCGACATAACATTGAAGACTACCTTGGTTAATTAACCATAGGTTCCCATTACGTCTAAAAGGGGGAAGCTATAGTTACAAAGCTCAGAACAAACCAAGAGCTTCAAACCTTGTTCCAATTTTTGGACCTATAGTTTACCACTTTAGATGTAAGAGGAAACCATGACTAACTCAAGTATGAAGAGGAAGGAAGCAAAGAAAGGGAAGTGAGGACAAGCCCCGTGCATATCTTGGCTTTATACACAGAGTTGTGTTATGTCTGAATCAAACCATTCAGTGCAAGAATGCCAAAGTGCTTGGGACGGTGGAAGAATGCAGCATAAGTAAAAGTCAATTGCAACCATAGTTTTCCCACACCCCTTTTAATATGAACATTTCCATCCTAGAAAAGGGATACCGCTTCTGCTCATTTCTTCAGCAACTTAACCCAACACAATTTTTCAGTTTAATAAAACTTTTCTGATGTCTTTGTCCATGGACAGCAGTCACGAAATTAAAAGACGCCTGCTTCTTGGGAGAAAAGCAATGACAAACCTAGACAGCATCTTAAAAAGCAGAGACATCACCTTGCCGACAAAGGTCCGTATAGTTAAAGCTATGGTTTTCCCAGTAGTGATGTATGGAAGTGAGAGCTGGACCATAAAGAAGGCTGATCGCCGAAGAATTGATGCTTTTGAATTGTGGTGCTGGAGGAGACTCTTGAGAGTCCCATGGACTGCAAGAAGATCAAACCTATCCATTCTTAAGGAAATCAGCCCTGAGTGCTCCCTGGAAGGACAGATCGTGAAGCTGAGGCTCCAATACTTTGGCCACCTCATGAGAAGAGAAGAATCTTTGGAAAAGACCCTGATGTTGGGAAAGATTGAGGGCGCTAGGAGAAGGGGACGACAGAGGACGAGATGGTTGGACAGTGTTCTCGAAGCTACGAACATGAGTTTGACCAAACTGCGGGAGGCAGTGCAAGACAGGAGTGCCTGGCGTGCTATGGTCCATGGGGTCACAAAGAGTCGAACACGACTAAACGACTAAACAACAAAACTTTTCTGAAGAGGGTATTCAGGAACTATATGTGGAAGAACTGCCCATTTGTAATTTAAATCTGCATTTACTTACATGAAACCCCCCCACCCCATAAAAAGATGGCTTTTGACTTCAATTTTTTTAAAATTCACCTATTAGTTTCTGCTACTCAGTATCTCTACTTCCACTGCAAGTCTATATTAACACAAATAACTAGTTTTATAATTATCCTCTAGCAATACTGCAGAGTGGGCACAACCATCCCTCAATCCTCATAGGAGACAAGGAGCTAAAAACCACTGAGACCTTTCCCTGTTTAAGGTGTGCTAAAATGAAGGCAACTCTGCAAGGACTCTAATGCATCTGCACAACAACTGCTATTCAGTTCAAAGAGTGTGCATAGTAGACTTTTCTAGCGGGTTGATAAACCTAGCCACTGTGTAATTGGAAGACCCTTCCCTTGTTGTCTAACACAGATTGGGATCATACTGCCAAGTGCAGAATGAATACATGTCTGTTACAGGCCCAACCACCACTTTCCACCAACAGGACTATTCTAAATATGGGTAAAATTGGTTTGCCAAAAAATATAGCTCCTATTGGATCACATACTAAAAGTAATCCCTGTATTTAATGCTAATGTATTTAAATGACATATTTACAACAAAAAATAACTAGTGGCTTTTAAAAAATGACAGAGTGCCCATTTTGAATAGGGCAGTCAACAAGTGCTATAATATAAAATCTGGGCTTTGAAACACACATAATTTGGTTTACTGAAGCCGTCTTGAAGTCACACAGGTTATTTCTCTTTATATGATGCATCTGAATACAAGTGTGTGGATCCTTTGCTACCCCCATCAATTGACTCACAATTAGGATATATTTTTTAACCCAACCAGACAGCCAAAGCCCATTGTTTATGGGCTCACACGCAGCTGTGCCTGTAGACGTTTTATGTTACGCTACTGTGTACTTGCCAGCAAACTGTTTCTGCTACATAATTTTCAAGGCTTCCTACTTTTTCAGGGCTTCCCCCCTGCCCCAAAGGCAAGGTAGAAAATCAAAGAGGCCATGTGGTGTAAGTTGCATCCGCATTACCCAATCTTTCAGGGTACCACTACCCCAAAGGAAGATCGTCCTGAGCAAGCAGCTTTGCCATGAAAACATTAGTCACTGTTTTTTTCATGCAGTCTACCAAAGCAAGAGGCAAGAAATGTGGGCCACAGCTTGGAGAAAGACAAATATGATTAAACAATACAGTACACTGATTTTCCAACAGGTATTTGGGCATTGAGAGCCTCACAGTCCCCAAACGATGGGTTTTGATATCATGATAAATAATTTTGTCACATGTCTATGATTACTTCAGGTGACTGAATTAAAGCAGCCTATGCACATATAACCCAAAGGTAATTTTTAAAATTTGTATTGCATTTTAGCAATGTGCAATAATATATAATATATAATCAAATCTGAGGAGACAGTATACTAATCACTCAGCAGTGGTGCTCTGAATGCAGTAGTCCTCACATTGGGAGCTCCAACACAGGTAGATTTCTTAAGAAGTATTTCACGAGAAGCAACACTTTAGATGACAACCAGGACACAGTTAGTGGTAGAAAACTCTATGGGGAGGGTGGGAATCTAATCACACAGGCACAATGGAGTCTCAGAGCACATAATCAAGACCATCCAACTGGGATTAGTTTGACTCATAGAATGGGTACATTTACCCTCAAAACAGCCAATTCACACTAGCCAGTGGTCCTCATGAATGCTTGCAAATATACAGGGCCACTTCTGAGCTTTTGGTTAGGAGATGCCATTTATATGAACAGGCAGCTCCACACAGGGGGCTGTGTTGCAATTTCTACAATGACAGCAGCTCTATAAATGGGGGTGGGCACTGGATGGAATGCCCCCATGGGAGCCTGGATCTCCCGGGACGCCGATCCTATGAGCGAAAACAGGCTCCATGACAAGAGAAATATTGGATATAAGTCGTGGACATGCTTCAGACAAGGAAAGAAGATTAATTCTGCTAAGCTCAGCCACTGAGAAAACAAAATATAACAGAGGAATGTACCCAAGAGCAAGAAATGGTATGTGACAGAGCTGAAGGGGGGAGCAAGAACTTTCTAACTCTGGTTTACTGTGCCTTACAATTTACTTAACAAAACTCCCTCCTGAAGAACTGTAAACAACATTTATAAAGCAAGCGAGATCGGAAAGTGGGAAATTTATTGAATTAATATGGTTTCTTAAATATATAAACTGTGTGAATTGAAAATATAAATAATCGAAGTATGTATTTTTGGATTCGCTTGGAATGTGGTTAAAGATTCCTTAAAACATGGACATCAAAGAGAAGCAATCTCATTAGCAGCTGGAAACTTGTCAAGAAACTTCTGAGTTATGACGCAGTTATAATTTAGACTCCGCCATACTGGAGATAAAGCCGGCTACGATATTAGTCAAAGGGGGAGAGAGCCATAAATAAGACATTAGATGTGTGTTTATAGTTCTGACCTGGCAAAATCTACCCTGAAAGGCTATATTGAGTAGCGATCTGGAGAAATCACCACAGAGGCTTAAAGATTTGATATATGGGGAGTGCTCAAAGATGGCGGCTGCTGGCTGTAAGAAGGATCTTTGGATTTCTGGACGGACTTAGCAAGATACCAGCGTGCGGCGAGACAGTGCTAATTTACAGAGGAATCATAGGCATAAATTCACACAGAAACACATACGGTTTGATCAAACTTGCTTCCTCAAATAACTCAGGGGCTTGAAAGAAGATAGAAGGATTTTAATAGATTATTGGATAAGATCTGGACTATATTGATTAGAAAGGAGTGATTATAAGAATACTAGGTTTTCTGAGTCTGAAGCATGGGAAGTCAAATTTAAATTTGTAGAATTTGGCAGAAGATTTGGGTTAATTGTTTAATTGATATTTGTATAATTTGAAAATGGATTAGATATTTAAATTGGAAAATCTAATAAAATGTTTATTTCAAAAGGTTTTCATTGTCAAAATATTGCAGCTCTATAAATGGGGGTGCTACAAGTGTGGATGTCGTAACAGTCACACTTTCAATCTGCCACACAGAGGTGGCAGTTCATTCAAATTTAATCTCCACATAGAGGTCCTTGTATAGGTGCCACTACCTAGTGCAAACCAGCCCTTAGTGCAGTAAAATTCATTCTGAGAGGTAAAAGCAAGGATGCTAATCCACTTTAGCGTATGGCAACCTATGGTATGATCATTCAATGTAGGGCTATCACTGTGGATGTTCTGTATGTGCTGATGGCACACACACAGAAATAATTTAGTATCTTTCAAATTGCCTGTCATGAGTCTTGAATAAGGCACTTCACTCTTTCAGCATAAAAAGAAAGAAAGAAAGAAAGAAAGAAAGAAAGAAAGAAAGAAAGAAAGAAAGAAAGAAAGAAAGAAAGAAAACAGAACAACTTTGCTTGAATCAAAGAAATGGTCCATTTAGCATGGACCCCTATTCTGGTTTTAAAAGGAAGTGCACACCAAATCCTATACTCCATTCCCTGATATCCATTCTTCTACCTTGTGGTGGTGAGGAAGAAGGGCAACAATACATTTGGCTGGATGCCCCAATCCCCAATCCTAATTGACAGCGATGTTTCTAACTTCCATTACTGCTTTCCCTAGAAAGAATTATCCATGTTCTAGCCATGTTGTAGGAAAAACAAACAAAAATCTGGTGGCACCATAAAAAGAAACGCACTGTGGCAACTTGCATGGATCACAGTATATAAAATAAGATGTAACATCACTTTTCAAATCTGTTCCACATTACTTTTGAGGGGGCGGGGAGGTTTTAAGAGGGAGAATGCCAATACCCAGGGCTTTTTTTCAGCCGGAACTCACTGCAACTCAGTTCTGGCACCTCTCAGGTGCGTTCCATTGTCATTAGAAGTGAACAAGGGAGGCATTCATGGTGAGTTCTGGCATCTCTATTTCTTTTCTACTCTATTATATTCTGTGCTTTATGCTATGTAAGCATAATTACAAATGTGAATAATTTTTTCTAACAAACAATTCCATCTGCCACCCTCTTCTTTCAACATACCGGTAGCTGGATACTTCTGTTACTTTACAGTCTCCCACAGATTTAGCTAATTTGGTATTACCAACAAACCAGTATTTGTTAATAGCAGCTAGCATAGAACAAGGATGTTCTGAGCTCAAATCCCCATTCAACCATGCACCATGAGCCAGTCACTATTTCTCAGCTGGTTAATCTCACATGGGTTTTATGTTTCAACTCTAGTTCAAAGGATCTGTTGTGAAAAGTCCCTGCCCAGGACCCAAGAGAGTCATCCAGTCAGAATAGACAGCACTGGGCTATGTTTGCTGACCAGGTATAAGGCAGTTATATAGATTTGGGGAAAGGGAAGGATACACCAAACACACTATCCAAAATTCTTTGGAAGAATGGGACTTTAAACTGTAAAATATTAAGTCACACTTTCACTATTCAAATAAATGAGGTATCTATACTCTTCTTTACTCATATAATTTTATGCTCATAAACTAGGGTATATGATTTATTGAATTTAGAAACTGCATTCTATTTCAGGTGTTCAGCTCCAGCTGCTCTGTTATTCCCAACGGAAGCATCAACAAAAATGATATGATCTCCCAGCATATTTAACAATATGTTAAATAGCTAAAAACTAGTTAAGTTCTTCATATTTAGTCACATGGAATGGAGTTTATTTTCCCTGACTGAATTAGTGGTTATTCCAAGAACTCACAATAAAAAAAGGTGATCATATATTATCAACATGAGGGTTTTTATTGGGGGAAGGTTCCATCTGATCTCATCTTGCAACATCTCAGAAGCATATTCTGTGGCCAAATATTGTGAGATACAGTCTAGGCTAAGGCTTACTGAAATGTACTTCTTTTAAAATTCACATCTTCGGGGTAACATACACCAGTTTGCAAATCCAATGTGGGCTAACGTTCAGCTGCTGACCTTATGCTTAGGATTGGTTATGGCCACAACAACTAGAAATTGCAGACTTTTCTCTACTTTCTCCATTGAGACAAATTCTCCAGAACAGATTTAAAAAATATTTAGAACACATTTCAAAACTTAGATCTGATCCAGGACTTTGAAGGGCTTAAAATGGATATTCATCTTTGAATTGTTTATAAAGGGTCTGGAAAAAGAAATTATGTACTAAATTCCTATAGAAAGTATGAATAAATTAAAAAAAATTATGAAATATGAATATGTTTTTTTTAAATAAAAAAGTCAGCATCTTATAATTCATGGTGAAATGGTGGAAAGGGAAGGCAACAAGAAGAGAACACAGTGGACTATCAAGGTAGCTTCAATTGCCTGTCAAGAGTAATAATGGCAATTCTATAGGTTCTTGCTCTACAGGGCTTGTATTCAAAACCTCAGTGCAGAAACAATTATCAGCCCTTCTACAGTAAATGAAAGGGCACAGCCCATGTTTTGCAAATGTATACAGTACTGACAATGGAACATACCTAATCCCTTATCACAGAATGATAATATTGTTGGAGGGGGGCTCATCTAGATCACCTCACAGTCCTAGATATTCTATTCCTAATTGTCTTATTCTATACCTAAAGCATACCCAAGATGCCTACTCACCCTTTTCTTCAAAGCCTCCGAGGATGGAGATGTCATATGTATGTTAAAAATATTGTAGGGTTTATCATTCTAACCACCAACACCTCACAGCAGTCTTACACAAAAGCACTCCTGGGCTGACCAATCCTACAGTTCTAGTGATGGCTTTCACACTACGATGAAATGCAGGTTCATGGCTGATTCCCTTTGTACATTTTCTTCAGTTGCCTGTTACCAGGCAGATTTGGGGCTTCAATTTTAGCATACATGAGTTTTGCACCGGCACATCCTTTTCAGTTATCCTTATCTTGCTGTACCAATGAGTTAAGTGAATGGAGTCCATTGGTAAAGTGACCAATTTACAAAACTAGAGCACATAAGTTTGATTTTGTTTCGTTATTTTACAATAGGGCCAGATAGCAAAAATACTAAAACACTGACTATTTTCTTTCAATTTTAAATTTACAACTTGAGCAGTATTGATGGTCCCCTAAACCATTTATTTATAAACTGGGAAAAACTATACAGTATTTAAAAGTATTAACATAATGCAACAGATCTTTGAAAAGGACCGTGTACAGAAAACTCCTCATGATCATTATGATGTACCCTGATGCTTTGTTTCAATGAATCACTGACACTTCCTGCAAAATGTGTGGTGAATCCCAATGAACCTGTGGATATCTTCTCTTTCTTCAACAGAATTCAAGTAGTGTAGGAGGAACTTGTATATGCCTTTTAAATCACAGGCCAGGCAGATACAGATACAGAGCCACTTATTGAATTTTTTTCTCTTGCTCCACTTTGGTTAAGTGCCCCGGTGGAACTATAAGTCGGTTGATGTTAGCTTTTTCATGCTCCGTCGTTGAGCTAAGCTTGAAGCTGCAACAGGCTCCAACACAGGCTGAAATGTCTTGTTATTCAGTGCAGAATAGGTGGCAGCCATGGCACCCTAAAAGATAATGAAATTAAAATAGATCATGATATCCTGATGAAGAATAACAAAAACAAAACCCCAATCTCCCACAGGTAACAACAGATTAATTAGTTTCAGTTTTACCTTTACTAGATGAGGTGCATCTTGCCTGTTTAGCTGGTAATGTGGCAGCTGGTCCCTACATGCTATCCACGAATGCTTAAGTACTTGCTCTGCAGTATATCGCTGATGTGGATCTACATGCAGCATATGAGATAGCAAATCCTAAAGCAAATTGGACAGATACAACTGTTATAACCAAATATAAGCAGTGAAAGATTGGATCCTTTTGGTCTTATCAATCATATAAAACATTCAAGTGATCTTTCTTCTGAAGCAGTTAACACTCATACGAAGAGAGAAGCCCAAATGAAAAAGAGCACCATGTGCGCATCAGAGCCCACATGAGTCCCTGAATTTTCCTCAGAGATTTAAACATACAGTAAATTCCAAAAAAGCAATAGAACATGTTCTAAATTTTAATTTTGTATAAAGCAGTCCCATGTTGCTTTATGTTGCTTTTGGCCAGCACTCATAACCCACTTAAGCATGTTGCAGATGTAATATTTCCATCTCTTACAGAGAACGTTCTATGGGCTCTATTAAAAGTCTCAATTGCATTTTGTAAATTCAGTAGAATAGTTTCAGAAGTAGTAAATTATACGTTATCATCTTTTAAATAATTATTGATCAAAGGTGCTATATGTGATTAATATATATACTGTTAGCATTTATTCTATCCTATGGGTAACATCAAATGTTAGTCATACACTGAGTGGAACCACCGACGTCAATTGACTTATGTCCATTTATTTTAATAGGTCTATTCCAAGTTTGATTTAGTTTAATGTCACCCTATACTTTTAAATGTGACCTTTCATAGTTTTAAAATTCCACTGCTTACATATAAATCTAAGCTAAACATGAACTTCTGATTTCGGAGATGAGGCACAGTAAAAGTCTCAGACATCAAATGCCATAGGAAAACAAGATAATTGAATGTCAAAATAAATGGGCTCATAATTTACATACTATCTATCCATATATATAGAAATTTAATGAGTTTTTAAATAATTAAAGTTCATGCAACACAAATTCTACAACAGCAGCTTGGGCCTGAGTTTTGTAAATAACAAAAAGGTTGCTTTTTCTACCTCTGATAAATACCTTAGGAGCCAAAAGTGACAGAGGCCAAAGTGATGCTTTCAGTTCTGCTTCAAGACAAAATTACCTTTCAAATGTTTACAGAGAAAGGCCTTAAAGGTAAGTTTGTTGTTGATGTCGTAGTTTGAATTATTGATCCTAGCCAAAAATGTTATTCTGATGTTTCACACAGTTACCTGTATTTTATAAATCATAAGATAAAATACATTTACACCTTTGCTGCGTCTGAAACAGTGTCCCAGTTGCCTCCACTTAAAGAAAAATTCCCACTGCCTATTCGTAACAGGATTTCCTCAGGGGTATCATTGGGACCATTGGCAAAAGGAGTATACCTGGGTTCCAATACAAAAGAACAAGATTAGAATAATACAATAATTTTAACTGACACCACTGAAGCCTATTGACTATGAGGTATCGAATTTCATGTAGGACGCCACTTGTTTCACCTGTGCTAGACTATAGAGAAATAGCTACAGCCACATAAACAAACCAGTGTGGTATAGTGGTTAGTGTGCTGGACTAGGACCTGGGAGACCACTTAGAGATAAAGCTCACTGCATGATCTTGGGACAGTCACTATCTCTCAACATACCTCACCGGCTTGTTGTGATGGTAAAACAGAGAGATGGAGAAGTATGTAGGTGTCAAGGCGGGGGTTGGGAGCAAGTCCGCAAAAACTTACAAGGTGTCTGTGAAGTTAACTCTTTATTCAAAGAAACAAAACAGTGCAGACCTAGTGGTCACAGCAACTCTTCCCAGTAGGTCTTGCCCCGATGAGGCTGTTGCAAGGACTGAAGGTGCCCACCTTCCACTGCTTCCTAAGGTTCCTCCTCCCTTGGGTCCTTCCCCAGCAACCTGAAGCTCCTTCATTTTGTCTCTCTTTGCTCTGCCCTATTCATCCTTCTTCATGTTCTGAGAGATCAGGGAGGAGGGGAGATGGTCACAGCAGCAGCAGGAGACATATTGGCTTCTTTAGCAGCCTGTTTCCACTCTGCCTCTTGGTCCTCCTCCTCACCAGCCTAGGCTTCTGCTTCTGGACTGCTCTCTGCCACAGCCTCTTCCAGCTCACTAAACCCTGTTAGCTCCTCAGCTTCTGAAACCTCCTCTTCTACTGCTCCCTCTTCTACTACTTATAGTTGTTGTGCCACCCATCCCATGGCTCTGAGCCTTCTTCCCCTGGAGGATCCCCAGCTTGTGCCTCCCACCACTCTTCCTGCATACAGCCAGTCCGTGACAGTACAACACCTTGAGATCCTAGGAGAAAAGGTGGGATATAAATGTAATAAAATAATAATAATAAAACATTCAGTACAATGATTAAATTAAAAACACTTCTTACCCAGCCAACATTGTATAAAGAAGGACACCCAAGCTCCAGATATCACAAGCAGCATCATATCCCTGTCTCATGAGAACCTAATGAAATAGAGAAGAATAAACAGTTTGATTTTTCTGCCATGAAATGACTATAATTTGAAAGTCCCAACTAACAGCTTAAAAGAAATTCTCAAAAATATGCTAGTCACAGTAGCTATGATTTCAGAAAGGTTCTGGTTAAAGATGACAACAGGTAATATTGAAAATCAGTTTCTATGCATGTGCTTTAACATTGTTAAAACGTATTCGTAACATATTTATTTTGCAAAGCTTTGCTAACTGCCTTGAGCTATGAGAACAGCTCTCTACAAATGTGATAAGTAAACAATTTGATAAAAAAGTAACAAAACAATTAACCATTTGCAATTAGAAGATACAAGGCAAATAGAAAGCTCATACCAATGACAAACCTAGTTGGTCTCTAAGGTGCTACTGGAAGAAATTTTTTTTAGATAATGTAACTACTTTCTTGAGATGTCACAAGAGCATGTGCAAATAATATACAATAAATTCAGCAGCATACCTCTGGCGCTACAAAGTTGGCAGTGTAGCAGGGGGTTAAGAGAAGCCCATTCTCCCCCCGAAGTTGTTTTGCAAAACCAAAATCACAGATCCTGATGGAGTCAGCATTATTAGAATCGTCCATATATAAAATGTTACTGGGTTTAAGGTCTCGATGCACCACCTTAAAAATACACAAACAAATGTTAAACTGAAAACTGAAAAAAGCAGGAAATGATACCGTAATTTGGAGCTTTTTCAATTTTTTAAAAGAAAGAGACAAATACTTAGACGCAGAATCAATACAACACGCATGTGGGCCCAATATGGGTGATTTAATTAGATACTATTCATAGCATAAATGCAACTTAACCAGGCTGCTGATTTAGACTGCAATCTTAAGAAGAGGGGATAAGGAATAAACCTTTTTGAGATTGATGAAACTTATTTTTGAGTAAGCATGCTTTCATTAATTTTTTTTAAGAACCGATGCTTGCTTTTCCATCATGAAAGCAGACCCAGATTTTAGTCACTAGCGAACAGATTTCAGAATAAATGACTATTGTAAATTTACTTTGACCTTATTGCTTACCTAATCAAACTCTTGAACACAATATCCTACAGTCCTGTTTACTACCGGTATGTGGAGTACTGCTTAGTTTAAAGTTACTCCACAATATTAACAACATATTAGAATATATACAAATGTAATTACTATACAATAACAAAAATAGACATAACTTACTCCTTGACAATGAAGGTAGTCAACTGTTTTAGTGATCGTAAACAATACAGCACTTGCTTCCCGTTCTGAGAAATACTTTTGTCTGAGTATACGATCCAGTAGTTCACCTCCCTTCATTAATTCTGTGACAAGGTAGATATATTTACCATCATCATACACCTGCGGAAATTAAATGCATATGAGTAATGTAAATATTCCCAGGCATCTGATTACTTGAGAAAAGTGTGAATCAAAGTCATATAATATATTCAACTACTGTAAGTTTAACAGCATAAACCTACTGAAGTTCATACACCTAACAGAGTCATGCGTATTAATTTCAATGTTTCATCAGCTCTAGTTTCATAGTTTCAAGGTCAAAGCGTACCATTCATGTACGCTTTGAATGGTACATGATTGGTACGCTTTGACCTTGAAACTATGAAACTAGAGCTGATGAAGAATAAACCGAAACAGGGCCTTGTCCTGGATTTCTAAAAACTGGATTGCTACTGGAATTTGTCTTATTATTATCAACTTAAAACTTTCTAAAAATTATTCCTTTACCTGGCCAGAGCTCTTGGAATCTTTTCATTTGATTTTCTCAACTCTCCAAGGACTCCAATTTATTTGTATTAATTTCAATGTATCAACTCTGAGTAAAATGACCCAAAAAAAATCTGAATTACAGAGTCAAATTCCAGTATAGGAAGGGCATCCCTTTCCCTGGCAGGAAACAGGATCATGCAGCCCAGGCAGCAGGATTTAATCTCCACTCAGCACCAGATGAGCAGAGATAAAAGATCAGCACAAGACTAGGGGAATTAAAAGGGAAAGGGGACACTTGCAAAGGCTTTTGCAAGGCTCCTCTGCTTCCAAATACCAAATCGTGTGCCAAACTTTCAGGCAGCATTTTGCAAGCAAAGGCAGGGTGCAAGAGAACTTTCTTTCTCTCCTCCCAGTTTATTGATGTGAAAGAGAAAAAGAAAGGCACATAAACAGTGGATCCTGTTTTAAAGTACTTGGCACACTTTGGAGCACCCACCCCATCATTTAAAGGAGGTGGTAACTACTGCAAAGGGTGCTTTGCAGCTTTAAGATAGACTGCTAGAGTATTTAGCTTTGCAAGTCTTTGTGTGTTTCTCTTTTAAAACTTCAACAGTGGTTTGAAGGAGAAGTGAAGGATGACATGCAAAGCTGCACGAGGGATTTTGACAGATGGGCATTTCTGTCCACCTTTCATTATTATTATTTATTCAATTTTATTCACCCATCATCTGAAGTTCAGAGGGTGGTATACAAAAACCACAAAAAATTCATAACATAATAACAAACAATCTCCTCATACACTGTTTAAAAGGTCATAGGTGTTTTAATTAGGCAAAGTCATAGGAGCAGAGAAATATTTTTGCCTGGCACCTAAAGATATGCAACGAAGGCACTAGGTGAGCCTCCCTGGGGAGAGCACTACAGAAGCAGGGAGCCACTGCACAAAAGGTCCCCTTCTCAGGTTGCTGCCCTTCAGACCTCTTTCAGAGGCAGCACAGGAAGGGGGGCCTCATATGATTGCAGGGTCTGTGTTGGTTCCTATGTGGAGAGGTGGTATTTGAGGTATTGCAGTCCAGAGACTTTATAGGTCAAAACCAGCACATAGAATTGGGCCTGGAAACTTACTGATAGCCAGTTTAGTTGGTCCAAGATGGATGTTATATGCTCAAACTGCCTTGCCCAGTGAGCATATTGCTGACAATGTACTCCAAAATTCTGGATGATCCTACTCAGCAGTTTCATGTGGATGTTAAAAAGCATTGGGGGGGATTGAACCCTGAGGAAACCCCCCCATTACAGGCTCCAGAGGAGTGAAGAGCACTCCCCAAGCATCACCCTCTGGAAATGACCATCCAAGTAGGACCAAAACCACTGCAAAGTGGTGCTACCCAGCCCTAATTTCAACAGCCGCTCCAAAAGGGTATCATGGTTGATGATATCTAAAGCCACTAAGAGGCTGAGGAGAATTAACAAGGACAAATTTCCGCTGTCTCTCTTCTGAAAGATGTCATCATGCAAGGTGACCTAAGGAATTTCTGTGTCAAAATTCTGACTGAAATGGATCTAGGAAATCAGATTGTCTATGACACCAGGTGATTGGCAGGTGCTCACCTGTCAAATAAGGCCCAGAGGGGCCTGGTAAGAATCTGTCTCCTAGAACCAAAAATATTATCCATCCCTAGTTCTAGCAGATTCAAATGCACATTTACTAAGGCCACACTGGTGTTTCATTTCACTATCTGTGTGAGTCAATAAACAAAATGAAACTATGTGCAAATGAATTCCAGGCAACGCTAACATACTACCAATTCCCGCAGAGATTACATCATTTCTTATGCAGGAAGGTGCACAGATATATGTGTGGACCTCTATGTCTGTGGGGTTTAGAAAACAGGCACAGTCTTGTCTACAGCAATGGTCACATTGCATTACATTCAATTATGGTAATGGCCTTTTAATGAGGCACAATGAAATATTTTCCTGAAAATTATTAAAGAGGTTGAAATTTCTATATTCTAGTGAAGAACAGCAAGAACTTGTTTAACTAAATCCATGTTTACAGACAGTATGCTTTTTCAGAAATCAATTAGAATACATACATCTTTTAAAGTAATAATGTTAGGATGCTGTCCATAGCGCATTAGAATCTCAATTTCTTCAGAGGGATCTCTTTTACTTTTGTCAATTATCTGGAAAGATTAAATGGCATGCAGATGTTACACAAATGTTACACATTTAAATGAAAACAGTTATATAGTAACAATAATATATAAACAACTTTAAAAACCTGTAAACCACAATAAACATAGTGTTTGTAGGCATACATCTGAGCAAGTGCTCTACCTCTAAGAGAGGTTATTTCAAGGAGTACAGTCCAGTTAAGACCATGTAAATAGTATGCTTTTCCAAATAAAATTATATTGAGTTGGAATACAAATGATTGGCTTGCTTAAGAGAAGGAATCCAGGCTGGATGTTCCCTGTACTACTCTTAGCTCATGTAACAGCTACTAAAATGAGTAACATCTTTCCAGTTTTGGGAGCTCTGCAACCAGCATAAAATAATCCCAGTTTTAGAGGGGTTTCAGAATAATACCACATAAACACAGAGAAAATGATTCCTCTCAATTTTTTTGTTCAGTGATAATATTATTTATTTAAAGACTATGTTGCACAATGTTTTCGCTGCTGGGCGGTTACATATGAGGTGCCAATATGGGAATCTTTATGAAAATTCCTCCAGCACACATTGTATTTCCCCACCCCGTTTGTATTGTGAACCAATTTCACAGGTGACCTGTGAGCTAGCTTGAGA
The DNA here is from genome assembly GCF_963506605.1 of Zootoca vivipara. Taxonomy (NCBI): domain Eukaryota; kingdom Metazoa; phylum Chordata; class Lepidosauria; order Squamata; family Lacertidae; genus Zootoca; species Zootoca vivipara. Next base: position 28,029,634 of record NC_083294.1, read on the forward strand.
GGCCCCCCCCCAATGCCAACTGAAACATATATTAAAAGCTTGGATGCCCATATTTTATTTTATTCAATTGGTTTGTTTTTAATTCCTCTGCAAAGTCTTTTCCCCACACAACTTTCAATCCCAAGAAGATAAGTAGTATTTTTAAAAATTGCATAAATTTTGACAGCAGGCCTTCCAAAAATTTGAGGGGATGAATCACCTGTTTTAAAATAAAGGAACTGGAGATAAAGTAATGAACTTGGTGGAGAATTAACAAACCCACAGGGCACCTTGCATTTGGCTTTTTAGTTGCTTTTCTGACAATGGGCTACCATTAATATAAGAACGTATGAATCTATAAAGGCCTTTTCTTTGAAATGCCTTGAAGGAAGTTCTTTTCTCTTGACAGTACAGAGCAATTGTGTTAAAGGGGAAGGACACAGTGACAACTTCTGCCATTTATACCATTTATATCAAACAGGATAGGAAGAGATTATCCATGTGTTGTCATGTCTTAAAGGAAGAGGATGTTATGTTCACTTTCTAGCCTCTTATGATTTATAAGCATGGGGGGGGGGTGTAGCATTGCACACTACTGCAATGCTTATCTACTATTGACCATACATCAGTTGGTGTTCACAACTCATGCACTCAAGGTTCCTCTTTAGCCTATATGTTATGATGCTCTGAGAAACAAGTACAGCAATAGCAGTGAGGATCTGATCACCATTTGGCCAATGTAGGTCTTCTGACTGGAGGACCACAAATGACTGAAATATTTACTTGTTTCAGTTTATAATCAGCTTTATCCCCAAGTGCTCAGTTGATTATCAGTTTCAAAAATATTTTTATTTGACTTCTGCTTTATTTTGAAATATGTATGGAATGCTTAATCAGTAAAATCTAAGCCAAGCAGTGTACATTGTTATTTTATTATTAATAAACACAGTTGAGATCAGCAAAGCATAAAAACAGAATGTACAACGCTAAATTATATGTCTGGGTTGGCATGCTGAAAGAAAAAGATTTTCAGCAGGTGTCTAAAACAATACAGTAAGGCCATTTGCCTAGCATCAATAGGCAGGGTGTTTCGAAACACAGGTGTGACCGAACTAGAAGATTGACACCTAGGTAATGTGAAACATATAGCATTTGTAAAAAGCGCAAGTTCTACAGACAGAAGCTGTCCAGAGAGTACATATGGCGGAAGGCAATCCTCCAAGGAAACTGGCCACAAGCCATTAAGGGCTTTATAGACCATTTCTTTATAGAAGATAAAGAGTATTGTGGCATCAAAGAGGCTAAATCTTTTTAAGTGTCCTAAGCAACTCCAATAGGGCATTACAAATGTATTCCTAAGTTGCAGGATACTCCCTCGGGTACATGAAGGTAACTATACGTAAGCAAGCATACTGAGTATTTATTGTAAAGCTTACAGTTGAATAATGTTTTAATAACAGGCTGCTTTATAAACATTAGAGTGACAGGTCTTTGTTTTAAAAATACACATTTTTGTATTTTGCAAAAAATTGTTAAATAGGGTTAGAGGAAAGAGATCTAAGATCTATTAATACATTTACCAGTACCAACTATGGAGAAAGGAACTCCATATATACCTTCACAGCAAACTCCATGCTTGAAGCCATGTGGATGCAGCGCTTACACACTGAATATGAGCCAACACCAATGTCCTCCTTAAGTTCATAAGCATCTGTGAATAGTGCACTGTTCCCACGAAGTTGCTAAAAGCAAACAAACTGTCATTTAAAGCTATACACAATTATTAACAATCATTTCATAAACTTCAGTAAATGATTCAGTTCCCAAACATATGTAAAATGTACTAGATGCTTCTGCAGTGTGCCGAAAGTGGTACAATAAAGACACAGAGCTGGGAAACAAGATCATAATTTATTGGCCAAACATAACTACTGATAGTTTTGTCTGCCTCAAACAGGACCCTAAGGACAAGAAAATGTAGCCATGAACTGTAAGGGAGACATTTATTCTCGATTCAGATTTGTCATGGCCAATAGCTAGTATAATAGATATTTGGATTGGATAGGGCTTTGGAAGCCTGATGATCTGCACCTAAATGTTAATTGCCTTATGTAAGATGTGAATAAGATATCCTACATAAGACATGTTCCCCGCTCCCTGAACCTCCAAAAAAAAACAATCGTCAGCTGGGAAAATGTGTGTACTAGCTAGAATTTTGAGATTTGACAAGTTTCATCCTCTATGTTTATTTATGAACCTGCTACAGCAAGGGTGGGGAACTAGATCCAGTTGGCAGGCTGGATTCTAAAATCCCTCCACCGTCCTCAAGGGCCAGCTTTGGAAGATGGGTGGAGCTGCCCACTTGTCAATCACCTGACATCAGGTCATGACTCAAGTGAGTTCTCTCTGAGTGCTAAATTAGGAAACACCTTTAAAGTCTGTTTGCAAGTGTGGTATGTATTCAAACCATGCCAGCAGGTGGACATTTTCCCTTTGCCGCTCTACACCTGGAAAAAATGACATTTTCCCTCTGCAGATCGGCAGAGGAAAAAACATTGTTTTCGGGCACGTTTTGAATTCCTACTATGCTTGTAAATGGACCTCAGAGGAGTTCCCTTTCAGCACTCATCGGCGGATAAACACTGAGAAGAAGTTCTTTTAAAAGCTTGTTCTCAGCACACCTTCAAAAGTCACTAGATTTCAGCACACGTTAGCTGATTGGCTCAGAGAAAAGCCCTACCAGCTTACTAGCAAGTTCCCAATGCAGCTGATTCCAGTCATGTATTCCAGCCATGTATTTGCCTGCCCCACTCCTGATATTACATATGACAACCCATATGATGCTACATATGATGTTCGGTGCAATACAGATGGGTGTGGCTTGGAGAAAACTGCCTCGCAGGCCAATTAGATCTGTGAGACAGAGGTCTTCTATTGCTGTGCTAGAGGATTAATATTCAGAAAATAGAAAATATGCATCCTGTATAAACAATATACCGTTGTTCGGTCCCAGCTCCTGCCAACCTAGCAGTTCGAAAGCACGTCAAAGTGCGAGTAGATAAATAGGTACCACTCCAAGCGGGAAGGTAAACGGCGTTTCCATGTGCTGCTCTGGTTCGCCAGAAGCGGCTTTGTCATGTTGGCCACATGACCTGGAAGCTGTACGCCGGCTCCCTCGGCCAATAATGCGAGATGAGCACCGTAACCCCAGAGTCGGTCACGACTGGACCTAATGGTCAGGGGTCCCTTTTCCTTTATAAACAATATTTGCTTAATAAGCAATTACTGCAAATCTTACTACTACACCGCTGGAAGTAGCTATTTCAATAGTTAAATGTGAATACAGGACCCAAGGTGGGAAAATGCAACCTTTTACCTGTACTATTGGCAATATGTTGTTGAGAGGGGAGATTTTGTGGTCTTCTATGGCAGTAGTTGCGACAAAGCTAAAGCCTTTGAAGAGCTGGTGTGCATTAGCACTAGGTGGAACTCCTGGAGAATCTAATGATTAAATTTACATTACGTTAGACAGCCCATAATACGTGTTTTCCCACTGCAGTTATGGATTTTTTTTTCACTTTTTGAAAAATAAAGGCAAGTATAAATACTAAGCTCATTTACATTTACAAGAATTTAATGGATCTATAAGAGGAAGAAACTGTGACAAAGGCAGAAGGAATAAAGGGCTACTTTGTCTTCTTTCTCAGATTTGTTTTTCAAACAATTAACTTGAGGATTTAATTTCAAAAAAGGATCAAAAAGCATTTTTAAAAGGAAGCAAATTAATGATATCCTCAAGATATTATTGATAGAGTGTTTGCTATAAGTGACCAATACAATAATTATATGTGAGCTGATTATTGTTTTTCAGCAAATTAGATCTGTTCCAACACTGCTTGGATTTTAAATGAAATTTACACTGTAAATGGGCGTGGTAGAGAAAAGTTTATATTGTTTTTGTTTCTTTGTTTTACCAATTTACCTTTTGGTGTTTTTGCTGTGAATTCTGGATCAAAACAAAATGTGTCTTCTGGCCTCCCAGAAGCAGGTTTAAATGGAGGCAGAATCTCTCTCCTGAATAGTTTCTGAAAATGGAATTGCAATAGTATATTATTTCCTCATGAGCGCAAACACACCACATGCAAATTAAAGCATCAAAATGTAAAGTAGGTATTTCTCTTTAAGTTGGGTTCACCTGATTCTCTAGTGTGAATCTGAAGAACTTCCAAAAGGCTACAAAAAAAAACAATTCTCTGCATGCTTGAGTGGGGGGAAAAGACAAGAAAAATATGATCTTTCTCCTGACTCACTTCTAGTACACAATGGCTGGACTTGCACATTAACGCTAAGCCATGGCTTAACAGTACATGCATGAGTTGTAGTGAGCTCCAGTGAAACATTGGGTTTCTACTCTCACTTCCTCTTCTCTTCCTGTAAAGTTGGAAAAAGGACTTCCACAGAGAATGGTTATATTCTAATAAGATATAAGGCTATGAAGATCTTAATACGTAGACAGGAAATGCAATGAGACTGAATTGCTTAAGATAAAAAATATTCAGTATAGCAAGTATATCTTTGGACATTCCACTGACTGTTGGTATCCATCAGCAAATGTTTGGTAAGCAAATAAAATTGATTAGATCAAAGTTTGATCTAATGGTAAATGAAAGCAAGCCAGAGAGAAATTAAATGAAAAGTGGAATCAAAGATGATACAGAGACTTTGGAGAAGAATATGGGTAAAGGATTGGCAGAACCAGAGGGTGAAATAGTAGAGTTGGGGGGAACAGATAGTGAAATGGAAAAGCCCTTCACAAGGGTGTTTGGAGGAAAGAAACAGCGAAATGGTGGATTTTCTGCAGGAATGGAATGAAGTCATGGATGGAGAGAGATGGGATCTGTAATCAATAGAGCTGAGAAAGAAATGCTCTCTGTGTACAATTTTGAATGAACTCCAAAGAAAAAGCTTTCAAACCTCTGGCCCTTTTCTTGGAAATGTTTTTTAGATAAGGATGCAAAACCACATCAAACCCAATAGGAAATTGGACCTGAAGACACTGAACTGGGGGCGAATTAATGGATACATAACAAAAAAAGAACTATGGAATAATATCTCAATATATGATAACAGCGGAGAGACTTATGTGGACAATGACAGAATTTTTATTATTATTGTTAAATATAGAGGCATGGTTGTTGAACTTATTGGAGGCAAAGTTGATATGTTCGATTAGAGGAAAGCCATTCCTGTCTTTTATTAATAAGATAAAAATTAGAGTGTGAAATGAGAAAATGAATGAATTTTAGATATTTAGGGCTGAAGGTTGGAAATGGCCGCTTACCTGGTGCCAGGGTGGGTGGCAGTTGTGGTGTGTCACAGCTGCCCCTCTACTCCCCATGGGACAAGATGCCACTTCATAGCGGCTGATCGTTTGGGGATCCACAGGAGAACACGTCATCCTCAAAATTCAAATTGCCAAATCAAGGGCATGCTGGAGGCTGGGATTGAGCGGTGACCAGAGTGGATAAGTCTTCACTCTGGTTTGACACCTGAATATTTAGATTGGTTGTGCCCGAGTTCAGGACCACTATGGTTTAATAATTGCTGTATTTGGAGTCAGGAAGGAATTTTCCTGCAAACAGATTGGGCCCTCTTGGAGGTTTTGCCTTCCTCGTAGCAAAAAGGCATTGAGTTGAGATGAAGAGGTGTGATGTCAGGATATCCCATTAAAGGGGACTAAATGGGCCTCTGTCCAGTTTAAAAGGCCATAGACTGTTTAATTAACCAAAGGCCTGGGAGAAGAGGAGTGTTTTTGCCTGGTGCCTAAAGATATAGAAGAAAGGCACCAGATGATCCTCCTCAAGCATTACGCAACTAGGGAGTTCCCACAGAAAGGACTCACTTTCCTGGAGGAGATACATGAAGAAAGATACATGATGACTGTAGGGTCTGGGTCGGTTCATATGTGATTCTCCCTTAATGTTTTTTCTTTTTAGAAAATAGGTTTTCTAAATAGATGCTAGAAGTACACAATGGTTGGCTGCTTGAACAATTTGATATATCCCACATTTTTATTTTTATTTTTAAAAAGGCAACATTACAAAAATGGAGTGTTAAATTTCAGCCTTCTTTTATCTACTCACATTCCAATCAATGGTTGAAAAGAAAGGATGTCTCTTGATTTCTTCAACCCCATCAGGACCAGCTCCTGTCATTGAAGGAAATGAAAGGGACTAAATCAAACAGCGTAAAGAAAAATCTTGTGGGGCATCCAAAGAGGCTTTGACTTTTAGTTGCTCAAATAGCACCTCTCTACCTTACCTAAAATATATTGGAATACAGTTTCAAAACTAAGGGTTTTGAGTTATAGTTTTGAATAGTGGACTGTTGTCTCTTAACACAATTTAGTTGATATGCCTCAAACCTTGGGCACTCTTTGAATCCCAGCCAATATTTAGTAACCAGATTTAGGAGAAAGTCTGAGGATATGGAACACATCTACTTATAGCATTTGAAGTGAAATAAAAATTCCAGGATTGACCAGTTTTTTCACCTTCAGGTGTACCATGAAAATGAAAAAAGAACCAAGATGGTTTACATCAGGTACCGTACCCACACATACATCACTACCCAGAACAAAAAAGCCCCTGTCACAGTTATTAGCAGACTACTATAATTTTATCTTTGGGAACACAGTATTTTATTAGTGCTTTATACAACAAGTTCAGAACAGAATACATCCCAAAGGAGCTACATAAACTACATCAAGGTGAGGAACCTCTATCCCTCTGTAAGTTATTGTAGACCAACTCCCTTCAGCCAAAGCCTGCAAGTTCAATGGTCAAAGATGAGGAGTTTTAGTTCAGCAACATTTGCATGGCCACAGGTTCCCCACCCAAACTACATTATTTTGAATGACGGCTCATTTTGATGAAGCAGAGTATGATTCATTATAACTTGAACACAAGCAGCAATTAGAGTCAGGCTGTATCAGAAGACGAAAAAGAATGGATGTGAGGCCACCACCTGTCCTGTCATTTGGCAGCAGTCATTACATCAGGCTGCAGCAGAGAAAGAACAAGAAGAGATGCAGAGGACACACCATTGATTCCACTGAAAGACCAGCAATGCTACTGAAGTTTTCCACTCTAACAGGTCATTAGAACAACTTGAACTCAATTTGCTCATTTCCTCTTTTTTTCAAATCTATTTTCCATGGGAAATAGTATAACCTTTGCATAAGCCAGGACAGACCAGAACTTAATATTTAACACTCAACGAAATGCTTGGTTCGAAAGCATCTTTAAGACATATCCTTCTGTGGTTTTGCGAAGATTCAACAGAATGAATCTATGATAAACAACTAAAATAAGCAGGCCTTAGTTGCTTACAATATAGGCCAGTGATGGCGAACCTTTTAGAGACCGAGTGCCCAAACTGCAACCCACAACCCACTTATTTATCGCAGAGTGCCAACACAGCAATTTAACCTGAATACTGAGGTTGTAGTTTAGAAGGGGAGGTTGGCACATCCATGCAGAGAGGGAATGGAGAAATACAGTGGTACCTCAGTTTTTAAACAGCTTAGTTCTCGAACTGCTTGGAACCCGAACACTTCAAACCCAGAAATGAGTGTTCTGGTTTTCAAACCCTTTTCGGAAGCGGAACATGCTCTGTTCAGAGTATAACTTTCATTTTGAGTGCCACACTTCTAGTGTGAGGGAAGCCTGGGCTGGGGCGGCAAGCAAGCAAGCAAGGGATGTCACCACCACCTGCACCCCCCAGCCTGCTCCTGCTTGCAGGCATATAGGAGTGGAATCGGGCTACTCTGCACGGGAACAGGAGCTTGATTGGGGCTGCTCAGCTGGGGAGGTGCAGGCTCCATCACACTTTCCATTGAGGGGTTTGCAGCGGCACTCCCCTCCAGGGAGAAGTTTAAAGGAGCCTCCAGTTCCGCATCAGATCCCCTGCAAGCTGGAGTTTGTGGCTACATTTTGTACACACACATCCCGGCGCCCCATCTGAGGCACTTCTACTCGGACACAAGTTGAGCTGAGGACTTGACACGCTGCCCTTGCCTTCTACCAGCCCTTTGCTGGGGCAACAGCGCACGTGCCCACAGAGAGGGCTCTGAGTTTCCCCTCTGGCACGCATGCCATAAGTTCGCCAACACTAATCTAGGCGATACAAACTTACCTAACCTATTTGAAGGATTCCTTTTAAACAACATCCGGAGAAGACTTTGAGCTTCAGTACTAAGAAACTGTGGCATGCCTAGTTTTGCTCTAGAAAAAGAGAGAATTCATATTCAAAGTATACTCATTAATTAAATAAAACATAGACTATGATCTGTGCAATACACTTCAATGCAACAAGAAAGTATGCAGTTCAATTCAATTACCCTAAAAGAGCACATTTAAAATGGGTTTACCTATTCATGTCATCCACTTTCTATATTGCATCTCACGCAGAATTGCATATCATTCATCTATTCCAGATAAACAAACAATTTGCTGGGAATACAATACTCCATTATGCTTTCATGAGCTGACTATTTAATCAGAGTTCTTTGCAAAGCTTTTCTCCCCATTCCGTAGTCCAAAATCATTGAGCAAGTCACCAGAACAGATGCCCAGTCCCAAAAGCACTCACTGTGACTGGTGAGTGGCAAGAATCTAGTATACAATCTGGCAAGTAAAAGTGTTCATCACTTTTCCAAGAAATATATCTGATACTATACAGAAGCTTTTTAAAAAACGGGGTGGGGGAATGAACACAGTGATCTTAACCATTGCACAAAAACCTGCCAGCATCGCCAGAGCAAGTTTCTTGCAACACTAACCAAAAGCTATGGTTTGCAACATTGTGCCTCTGCTGCTGGCAAGCCCCAAACTAACCCAATTCTAAAGATTAAACCGTTTGACTGTAAGTTTAATAAGCAAAGACCCTCTAAAGCATGGGTAGTCAACCTTTTTATACCTACCACCCACTAATGCATCTTTCTTGATGGTAACATTTCCTTACTGCCCACCAGTGCTCAATGGGGGGAGGATTCAGCTTGTGCTGTAGAACCCCCTACCACCCACCTAGAATCCTGAAATGCCCACTACTGGGCCATAGGGACCAGGTTGACAACCCCTGGTCTAAAGCATAGAAGCCATTGAAATTTAAAGAAAATGCCATCTCCAAAATGTAATTTGTTCATTTGTAGAATACATTTTCTAATCATTTAGGTCATGAAGAAAACTGTATTTTTACTCTATATTTTCTTTCATTCAAGTTAAAGATTGTTGTATGGTATTAGTCAGATATAATTTGTATTATACTTTCTAAGTTGGAAATACTTAGAAATAGAAATATTTTGAGATAGAGAACAGAAAAATACTTACTTGAGGATCATATTCATAGTTTCATTTCGATCTTTACCTTGAAATGGTAGTGTACCAGTAAGCATTTCAAACTGGGAAAGAAATAACCTCAGATCAAACTTTTATAAAATCTAATTTTAATTTGGAGGAATTTTGAACTGGGGGTAGGAAAGCAGCAAGAAAATAAAATAGCTAGACATGGAATTTATGATAAATTGCCCCACGGAGTTTGGAGGGCCATTAGTTAAAATGCAGCAATACTATTGGCAATTGATAGTTTGTTCAGCCATGGCACATACAGACATACTTATTGAATATTCCAACAAAAACAAAATGCCCTTGGCTAAAATTCAGTCCATGAGTTTGTTTTAGTTGTTCATTACCACAATAAAAAGCACAAAGGAATATAAGATTCTTCAATCAAATGGTTATGCTAAAATGTATTAAGGTTTTCACTGTCAACTTCCGCTTGGATCGCCGTAGAAGATGGCTGAAAAAACCATCTCTCTGGTTCCCACAGGGTAATTTACGAGGCTGTAAATGGGAGTATGCAGCCTCCTGAAGGGGGTACGGGAAGATGCAGTCTCATCCGCAGATGCCCACCACCAGCTTTGACTTCGGAAGGAAGGAGGGGCTGGGGGCACTGGATGGAAAGCCCCCATGGGAGCCTGGATCTCCCGGGACGCCGATTCTATGAGCGAAAACAGGCTCCATGACAAGAGAAAGATTGGATATAAGTCGTGGACATGCTTCAGACAAGGAAAGAAGATTTATTCTGCTAAGCTCAGCCACTGAGAAAACAAAATATAACAGAGGAATGTACCCAAGAGCAAGAAATGGTATGTGACGGAGCTGAAGGGGGGAGCGAGAACTTTCTAACTCTGGTTTACTGTGCCTTACAATTTACTTAACAAAACTCCCTCCTGAAGAACTGTAAACAACATTTATAAAGCAAGCGAGATCGGAAAGTGGGAAATTTATTGAATTAATATGGTTTCTTAAATATATAAACTGTGTGAATTGAAAATATAAATAATTGAAGTATGTATTTTTGGATTCACTTGGAATGTGGTTAAAGATTCCTTAAAACATGGACATCAAAGAGAAGCAATCTCATTAGGGTTAATTGTTTAATTGATATTTGTATAATTTGAAAATGGATTAGATATTTAAATTGGAAAATCTAATAAAAATGTTTATAAAAAAAGGTTTTCATTGTCAAAATATTGTGTGGTGAAATGTTTTCAGTTGCTGTACTTCAGTTATTCAACACAGAAAATAACTACAAATTTCACAGAGAAGGAAGTATATTTTAAAACAAAAACTTTCTCAGATTTTAAGCTGGGCAATATAATGCTATATCAAATATCTTGACAATCACAAAAACATGTGGACAATGGCAACACCATACAGCACATCTAATTGTCATGTAAAATTAGGTAATGAAATTTACAGTACCATAAGAACACCAAATGACCACCAATCAGCACTCTGGTTGTGGCCTCGTCTGTTTACAACTTCAGGAGCCATGTACTCTACAGTACCACAGAAAGAATAGGCTTTCTTTTCTTGATCCACAGATTCTTTGCTGAGGCCGAAGTCTAAAACAGTATTATAAAATATTTCACATAAAGCAACTTTGTGCCACAGGGGCTGCAAAACATTACAAGCTTGAACTGTGTATTTTTTAGTATACTATCCTATAGCCCATAGGACAGAAAAAAATGGGATGCAAAACAGCTGATCAATGAACTCTCAAACAGAAAAATAACTGAAACATAAGCAAACTGCATGATAACAAGGTATTATTTTACTGTTTTATTTCCTGTACTATAATGGCTTCATGTGCTCAGGGTTAATTAATATTATATTATTGGCCTAAAGGCAAAATAATGAAAGATACAAACAAAGTGGTTGCCATACGGTTCCACCAATATATAAGCTTCAATGGCTCATGGAAATATTAATAAGTCACTCTTGGCTTATTATACTTCAAACAAAATTAAATAGTTTTTTAAAAAGTGGATCTAAAAAAAAAGCACTATGCTGGAAGACCGAACATAATCTGTACATACAATATAACATTTATTTTAAGGTATGCTTTCAGTGCTGCTCATAATAAATGCACACAGTGAATACAAGGACAGCAGAGTTTATTAAATAAGTTGGCCTCCTAACAAGACATTCTATGTGCACGCAGGTCCCACTATCTGCCCTTGTTACCTGCAAATTCACTTATCTGAACACAAGGAATTATGCCCAAATCTTGATATATACACAGCTGACTCCGAAATTCCAACAGCCAGAGTTTGCTCATTTCCTTATTTGTTTGTGCTTTGCTCATCAGTGGCAGCCATTTTGGGGCAGAAATCATGGACAGAGGGAGGGGAGAGTGAAATCTGACAAATCAGAGAGCAGGAGAAGTTGGACAAATCAGTTTTTCTTTGTAATCCTTTTGCTGGTTGGTTGCAGCCATTTTAGAAAGAAACTATGGTGGGACGGGGCAGAAAATGATCATGGATTATAAATGTTCTAATAGGGGGGAAATGGAAATCATTAGCTCATTGTGTGAATGCTCACCCAACAAATGATTCCCCTGGAACTGTAAGTGGAATCTGCGTGTACAAACCTCTTGCCAAATTCTTGCTGTACAATGTAACATGAAAATGTTCGTCAATGGCAAAACTATTACTGAAAAGTCTCATTTTTATCTAACATAAGGAATTATGGCTGTATTTTTAAAGACATAGAAACATGCCAGTAGCAGCTCATATTGACAAAGCTGCTGCTTGGTTTAAAATCAGTTTGCCTCCAGCTGCTGTGATTGAAGTTTCAAGGAAAGAACAGGTTACAAGAATCGATCATGTCCAGTTTTCTATAAAGCTTTTTCAGACCATTAAATCTTTACATGGCTTCCACCAGTGTCCAGAAGCACAGTCTGCAAGTTAATCCAATGGTACAAAGGCAAAACCAGCCAAGAAAAAGTAAGGGGAGTGTGTGTGTGTGTATGTGCATGCATGTTTAACTTTCATCTGTAATATTGTCTCGCTCCCCCTCAGGATTTAGTTTAAAGCTCTCCTGATTAGGTTCTCGAGACTCTTAGCAAACATATTCTTGCCAACCGCTATGAGGTTGAGGTGCAGCAAATGCCCGTTTACAAGTTCACATCGTAATAGCATTCAAACATAATATCATACAATCATATTATTAAATCAATCAGCCATCTCATTCAATCATAGAATCATTCATAATTATAATAACATTGCAATACAATCATAATATCATACAATTACATAATCATAGACACACCACACCATACAACCACACAATGAGATCAATATCACATAATCATAATATTTCCCAATCACAATATCATAACAATGCCATCAGCAAATATCATAGCCCTCAGCTCCTCAGCCACATACCCCACCCCCACCCCAGCTGGCCAATGCAAAATGAATTTCAAGGAGAGGGAAATTAAGCCTCTCCCATTTTACACTGGTCATCAGCAACATATGCTGGAGGAGTTGGATATAGGTTAATTTCCTTCATTAATGATCATATGATATGACTGGATGATTGTACAATATGATAGTGTGATATTGTGATGGTATGATATTGTTATATTGATTGTATAATTGTGTGACCATATGATATTATGACTGTATGATTTTGCTATTATGATAGTATGATATCATGATTATATACTATTATATGATATGATTGTTTGATATTATGATTGCATATTATATTATGATTGTATAATTTGTTTTAGCTCCTTGTGCCCCTTTAGAACAATACATTTCACAACTTAATGTTGTCTTCTACAAAGAATTGACTTTGCTAACAATGCCACACCAAAAGCTTAGTAAGCTTGACCAAATAACATGTTTTTTTCATTTCGTTTGCTGTGGCTATGCAAAATACTGCCAAAATTCACTTGTAAATGCCTACTTTGCTTTTTTGTCCCTTATAATAAAGCTGAAGAGAATTTAAAGCGTGCTTGCTAACAAGCAAATTTCAACTATATTTTAGCATCTTTCTATTAAAATTGAAGCCTGCAAAATAATGCACTATTCCCCTCCATGACAGAAAGAACATTCTGTTCTAAATTCCAGTTCCCCCACGACTGCAGAAGCAAGGGAAAGGGACATTCCAGACCTATCCAAAGAACAAGACCCACCAACTACTATTCAAGAAAGAATGCCAGCAAGTGAAGATCAACCAGGCCCAAACTGGATGTAAAGACATGCTTAGAGGCCAGTACTTTGTTCAGCTGACCAGAAGTACTGATCTCTAACCTCCCCTTGCCCCTTTTCTCCTAGAGCCATTCTTTTGCTTTTTTTTCTTCTTTTCTTTTTAACTGAGGTGAGCCACTTTGGGAGAAAACAATTTTCTACAAAACGTGACAAAAATAAGATAAATGTAAACCATCCACATGGAACCTAAACAGGGATTTTACCAATCCTCACTCATCCTAAATTTGGGGTGAACCAGCTCCTCCCTGCATACTATTTTTCCTGTTTTTTCAAGAGTAAAAATTGAAAATTTTGAAGGACCCAGATGAATTTTCTCTCTTTCATTCTTTCTGGAATGACTGAAAGACTAAACTCAGATTGTTTAGTATGAAGATAATTAAGGCAATCTACAATGATAATATATCTACCTCTACTTATGCAGGAGTTATGTTCTGGGGATCACACATAAAGCCAAAAGCGTGTATAGCCAAAACCCATTGGGTTCAATGGCAGGTGGGATTGCCAAAGTAATTCTTCCTGAAACCCTTGTCCCTTTGCAATTTTTTTTAGTTCCCCCCACAAGTGTGTAAATAGTACTTCTGCATAAATGTACTTTTATAGATGTATACAACATTTAAATCCAAGGTGCATTTCTGCACTTATACAACATTCCATCTACATGAGAGAAGTGTACTTCCTGCTTGTCTTTGGTGACCTTTGATATACTTTGGAGATACTAGAAGCAAATATTCTGTGTCTGCTATCATTCTGACATAATCCCTCAACTCTCTCATCAAACAACTGTGACACACAGATCCTGATACAAAACTAAGACATTAATACTTTTGAGGCTACAATCCTTTGTGTGCTTACTTGTGGAAAAACACCACTAAACAGACTCTTACTTCTGAGTACACATGCAGTGGATTATTCTGTAAATTTCAGCAAGATGTCAGAAGGTATCCACCAACAAGTTCTTAAATAACTAAATGATCAAACTGCTGAGCTTCTATTTGAAATATTTCCACCTGATTTATAAATTTCACCTAAACTTTACAGTTTAACTGCTTGGGCTTTTTGCTATTTTTACTTTATGTGTCTTTTTTTAAATAAACTACTACCGGTATGAAGAAAAGTGTCTAATACATTTAGGAGCTGAATAAATATATATGAGCAATGTACAACAAATAGAAACTATGCCTGACAAACTGGGCCATCAAATTGGAACATAGTATCTGCTTCCATCATAATTTTGGACCAAGAAATGAATCTAACAGCTGACATCCTCTGCAGAAAAGCAGAAGTAGATTAAAAGAATCATGAGGATATTAAATTATACTTTGGGGTTCAGACCCACTAAAAAAAATGCAGACAAGAACCACTTCCACTTCACTGTTGAAAATCATTTCAACAAGGATCCATGGGTACTATTGCAAAAATAGAAGGCATTTCCTTTGGGCAACTGAGGTCTCAATTTCAGAGACCCCCCTTCTTGATGCAGCCTCCAAGCTCCAATGCCATTCTGATCCAGTGACTCCTTACAATAATCAGATGATTTTGCAGAAGCAAGGCATTGGTGGTGAAAAATTCAGAAGCTGAATATATATTCAATTCAGAAGCTAAACCAATATATTAATAATATATTGTTGCAAAATAAGTGCTTCGGCGCTATATTCCTGAATAACCATCTCTACCCCCATCCAGCCCGGATAATGAGGTACCACTCAGAGGACCTTCTAGCAGTTCCCACATTGCGAGAAGGGAACCAGGTAGATTACCTTCTCGGTAGCTGCACCTGCGCTATAGAAAGGTGTTAAGGAGGGGGGGAAACTACACACATAAAAACACTGTAAAAATGTTCTTTTAAAAAACGTTTTGAAAAAGACATTAACTTTTGCACAGCTCACTGTTGCTATTTAGTGTCACATTTGTATGTTGCACTTTACAACACATTTAAAATGTTTTATTTGCAGTTGTGTAGCTGAGTCCAGAGATAAACAATTATATAACTTTCCGTAGACATCTGAAGGCAGCCCTGTAGTGGGAAGATCGTAATGTTTAATGTTTCGTTGTGTTCTTTTATATTATTGGGCAGGGTACAAGAATGAACGAATGAATGAAATTCTTCTTCATCTTCTTCTTCTTCCCTGATTTAATAAAAAATCTCCAAGAAATGCTTAACAGTCAACAGGATGGTGTATGAGAATAGGTGAGCTTGCTGGCTAGGACATTGGAGGAAGTCACAACAGCTTACAACCTGGCTAGAAGAAAGTAATTTCTGGCTATATCCACAAGATCCTGACATACAATAACCTCTAATACTCTAAGTCTAAAATGATTGAAAATGCACAGGAAAAAATGCACATAACAACAGCTATGAAAAACTAAATGCAGTAGCTCCTATTACAACTTTTCAAGATACTTATATAAATATTTTTAAAAAGTTATATTGGTAAGTTCCACCTACCTGTTAACTTGATATGTCCTGCTTCATCAAGCAAAATGCTGAAAATTAAAATCCACATTCACCAATACACATAACAGGAGAATTTATAATACATTTAATTTAGCAAATGAAATAATAATTAAACCAATATTATTTATATATAGGCATTCCCCCCCCAACCTTATGTGGAGGTTATGTTCCCAGGCTCTGCACATATATGTGAAAAATGGAGGGCACTATTGAGAGAGGCTGGGAAACAGCTCTCTCTCAGCAGATCTCATCCATCCCATCAGTCTTTCCAGGGTGGCTATGTACCCTTGGACGTGCATGCCCTGTCTGTCTCCAGTGACCAGAAAGTTGAGCTGTGGGTTGGTGGCTGGGTGGCTCCTGGTGCCCAACACTGCTGCTGGGCTTCTTGGCACTCTCCCTGGTGGTCTTGGAAGTTGCTGGAGACTGTTTATTTTTTATCTAATTTCTCCCCCACCCCTCAAGAAATAATGTTGCTGCCTATTTGTTGGGCGGCAAGGGAGAGGGCGATCAGAGGGCAGAGGGACTCTCAGATCCTGTCCAAGGAACAAAACTGACACAAGCGAGTGAGCGAGGGACGGGCAGATGGGCGGAGGCATGGAGCACCTCCCACCCCACAATGTCTCCGCTGCCGAGGAAGAAGACAAGGAGAGTGAGTTAGTGGAGGCGGCAAGACAATCAGAGCGGCCATGCAAGCTGTTCTCCCCCACTCTCCAGGTCTCTCCTGCTCTTTTCGAAGTGTTTTGGCACCATTTCCTGGTTTAAATCATTTATTTATTTCACGGTGATGCGTCTAAACATGGTCGCATGTGAATGGAATGCGCGTAAGTGGGGGGGTGCCTGTATTATATTAACAAATATGCAATACTCTATTTTCAATATATATTAGAATAAAATATCTAAACTTTCATGTGATTCTATATTCTGATTACAAAAAAGGCAAATAAATCTTCGAACAAGAGTACTGTAGTAACGGATAAAATACATTTTACTTTACTTTTCTGGCTTCAGGTCCCTGTACACAATTCCCAAGCTGTGCAGATGATCCAAAGCAAGGGCCAGTTCTGCGAGGTAGAATTTCACATCTTCCTCTGTAAACATAACCTAATAAGAACTATATAGATTTACATTCTGATCTTGTTAAATTTCTGCATATCTAAGATGACTATAAACTCCCGTAAGATCTAAAAAGCTGTGATGCATGTACCCCCCATAATCCAGGATGATGGGAGCTCAGGCTGTATATAGGCCATCAGAAAAGACAAGCTAGAGAGGGCTAGCATAAATCCTGCTAGCTCCCAACGGAACAGATATTCAGATCATTCCTCCTTCTTCCCCTCATCCCTGCTAAAAGATGACTGGGATGGACAGAAGGGAAGTAGAATGATGCTAAACTCCCTAACAGATCATCATGTGCTCTACTTGCACACCCACTCCCTCCACATAAAATAAAGATCTGAATGCAGTCCAGATACTCCTTGGTATAAAAATGCCAATAACTGATTTCAGAAAACAGCCATTTTATAAAAATAATTTGCAACTTGGAATGAAGTAGGTAGAGATGTAAATGCCAAAGTATATGAAGTATAAAAATATTTATAGAAACAGGTGGAAGAGATCCAAAGCAGAGTCAAGATTTTCATTTTCTCTTGTTCCGAGGAAAAGTAAATACTGAAACATACATTCCTGTTTTAGGAATGAGCAGTTGTAAATGGGAGGCACATTTCTCAGTCCATACTGTATACTGAAAGAATTACAGGACAATCCTATGTATACAGGCGTCCCCCCACTTACGCGGGGGTTACATTCTGGGGCCCCACACACGTAAGTGAAATTGCGTAAAATGAGGAGCGGCCCCCTTTATTAGGGAGGGCGTGCGGGGAGGAGAGAGAGAGAGACTAACCCCGGAATTTGCCCAGGGCTTCTGCCAAGCCTGTCTCAAGTCCACCTGTGTGCCCGAAGGGAACCAGTGTGAACAGTGCTGGCAGCTCACCACGGAGAGCAAGGGCCGATAAGAGCACCCAGCAGAACTAGCGCCAGAATGGGGACGTGGACACGCGGCCGAGTGGCAGGGAAAAGGCATCTCCCGACCCCACGTCAATAGAAGGCTGCCTTCCCTTACTCAATAGAAGGCCAGAGCGACAAGCCTCAAGCAAGGGAAGGTCGGTCTATTTATTTATTTATTTATTTATTTATTCATTCATTCATTCATTCATTCATTTGCTTGCTACCCGCATAAACGTGGTCGTGCATGAATGGAATGCACAAAGTGGTGGGGTGCCTGTACTTCCCTGAAACATCCCACAGATTGAGTGTGCATAGGATTATAGCCTTCAGCTCATAAAAACCAAAGAAAGTTATTTAGGTCCAGAAGGGGGGAAAACTTTTATTGGCACAAATCAAGATGTCACAGAGATGTGGCACGGTTCTGAGTTCCCTAGAATTCAAGATCATGGAACAGAATCCAGAAGCTGACCTCATGGTTACTACATCAGCCTTATTTTTGTACTCTTTTGTTTTTCTTCACTTTTGTCACTCCCTAATTTGTGCAACATCTTGCTTGGTGAATAGTTCTGGATAACTCAAAAGCTTGCCACACTTCTGTGACAGTTTGTTTGGTCCTGGTGAATGTCCTTCCCAATTGTGGGTTCAGGAGCCTTACCCAAAACACACCCATTACTGGAAACTCTGCTCATTTAATTAAATAGGTCCAGCTACTTACAGTTTTCTAAGCTGGTATGTGTTTATGGTATATGTACTAATGTATATTCAATATATATCATGCAATGCACACATGTGGAAGGATAAAAATGTAAAATTACAACAAGATAGTCCATTTTGCCTAATGTAAATATTAATTTTGTTTTCAAAATTATAGAAATACGTACCTCTTTGGATAATCTTGTGAACACATCTCCTCCCCTGAGAAAATCCAATATTAAATATAGCTTCCCTTCAGTCTGAAAAGCTGATTTGAATAATCATAAGAATACTTCATCAAAATACTAAATTAATACCCACATGCTTATCTAGAACTCTAACTGTTTTAATACTATTTACAAATTAAAGTACTCAAGACTTTTTCTACAGCAAAGATCTAATTTTGTATCCAATTTTACAATTAAGCCTTTAAAGAAAGCAGGCAAAAACCATGAAAGTTAAATTCATCACGTTTGCATTCTTATTTGCATAAGTAGAAACCTCAATCTAAATTCAACTGAACTTTATTGAGACAGGAAAAGCAAACATGTAACAAATAGGCTTCATGGGGGAGTAGAATTAGCACTACAATTTGGTCATATTGAGGCAAAAAATCCATATTTAGCAGTGTGGTCACAGGCTACCAAGATGCCATACATTATCAGTGGTGTGAAGGGTCCTTTTAAAAATAGCTGCTTATAAAACTATGGCTATTTCCAGATTGGTCAAGAACATTTTTAAGACAGACCAAATAGTGCATTAAAGATCTCATTCAGTCCAGGGATTGATCATTGTTAGTTTCATGCATGTTCACTATCAGTTTATCATGCGTTCATTCATAATTAAGTTCTATTTTGCTTTCCCATCAGTCAGCAAATCCCCCCCAAAAATTTATAACAAAATGCTTATTAGAATTTTCATTTAAATATGCATTTCAATGGGCACAAAAATACTCACCATAGTGCAGTTTGACAATAAACGGATGATTTACTTCTACTAATATATCTCTCTCCATCTTTGTACGTACTCTATCTCGAACTGCAAACAGAAATGGTTGTTATCTATATTAAGCAAGATATCTGAATTAAATCAGCCACAGAAAACTTTATAAACAACCACAGTTTAGTTAAATGGCTATTTTGACTAAGAATTTGAGGGAAAATATATACAATAGGCAGAATTCACCAAGGAGCTTCTGTACACAAACCACTAATGTTTATTCTACAAAATGACCTTCACTGGAGAAGTTTGGATGGCCACCTGTCAGGGATCCCTGCATTTCAGAGAACTGGACTAGATAACCCTTGGGGTCCGTTCCAACTCTACAATTTATGATTGCACTGGGTCACCAACCAGATTCATACATACCCCATCAAAAATGTCAAGAGAAATTCACTGCAGTAGTATGATTTACAGGTATAACATGGTATATTTGGAGAGGCCATATCTGTTTAAACCTTTATTAAGACAAGCCCTTAAAAATATGTCATTTAAAGCTAGGGAATAAATACATGCTTTTGAAGAGTGTGTAGTCTTCAGCCTTGTTTTCAGTGTTCAGGATAAATACTGGAACAAATGCCCCTCAACTTGTGCAATTTTCACTTAACATGGATATTCTGTCCCTATATTTTACATCAAAATGAGCAACTGCCAGGCAGGATAAGCCCAGGCACTTTTTAGTCAGGAAATCAAGCATTGATTTAAGATGAAGGAAGCAACTGGTTTAAACAGAAGTCTACCATCATTAAGCCATACAGTTTGAAATAATCAATAAGCAAAACCCATTGAACTATTTCAGATGTATGCCCTTGAGGACTGTAGCCAAACACTTCAGGCCTACAACATATTTACTTAGGATATAAGTATCACTACCTTCAATTGAACTTGTAATAACTTTAGTATAGGAATGATTATTAAAATATAAAACAAGGCATGGTTATAGAAAAATGTTTTCACCTGGCACCTAAAGATAAGTACTGAAGGAGTCAGGGAAGCCTCCCTACAGAGAGCATTCCAGAAACAGGAGCCACAGCAGAGAAGGTCCATTCTCATGTTGCCACCCTCTGGTCCTCTTGTGTAAGGGGCACATGAAGAAGGGGCTCTAGCCAATGGACTGTATTATTTTTTAAAAAAATGCAAGCAAACCTTTTAAAGAAGCTTTCTTCAGAACTTTCATTGCATACAGCTGTCCAGCATCAGGACCAAAAATTTTCCTCACAAGGAAAACCTAACAAGAGAACAGAGATTAAATATTTTACAAATGCTTACTGAAATACACACAATGATTGCTTTTGAAAAGCTAATGTGAAGTTGTAATCCTTTAGTGCATATGTTTTCAAACTTTTTGGGTCCATGGCTCTCTTGACCAACTACATTCTTTCTGCAGCTGTGGGGTTGCCTGCAGAGCCAGCAGCCCCTCACCCCTCACTTGTGGAGGGTTCTCTCAGCCTCCTCTCTTCTCCCCTCTCCTTGGGAGTCCTCAGGGCAGCTGCAGCTGCCCCCCTCCCGGTCTCTGAGCTCCCCCCCCTGCCCCAAAGTGAGGTGCCTCCTTACACTGCCCCACAGGGGGCCTGGGAAGGACCCCCTGGCCAGTTCCAAAGGCACCATTCACCTGGAGAGCTTGTAGTCAGGACTGCTGCAACAAAGAGCTGTGCAAGCCTTTGGGAGGCAGAGACGCAAGAGGGCATCAGAGGAGGGAGGGAAGGAAAGAGGGGCAGAGGCCAGTGTTGCCCGTGGAGCCCCTGACCATCATTCAACGCACCTCAGGGTGCCACAGCACACCCTGCTTTAGGAAAATGTCTTGTTTCCTAAACTGAAATGCTGCCACCTCTCACAACTCTAGAGGCATGATAGGAAAAAGATTTGGGTGATCTATTAGATTATACTTTATGGAACACAATCCAAGTAAAAGTCGCTTTTAAATCTGCTTCAGTAATAACCAGGAAAACACACTTAAAGGGATACATTAGTTGTATAACTTTATTGAGTAGAATGACTAAAAAAAGCATTAGCTATGTATTGGAGAAATTGTAATGTCACCCAGTCATTTATCCACATGTGGTGGCAATACCCCCAAGTCTTTTTGTTTTGGAAAAAAGTAGGCCTTATCACAAAACAAGATACCCCCTTTGATCCTAAAACAGCACTTCTATCATACTACAGTGGTACCTCTTGTTGCGAACGGGATCCGTTCCCGAGGCCCATTCACAACATGAAAAGGCCGCATCCTGAAGCGTCACATCTGCACACACGCATGACACAATGCGGCCCTTTGTGCATGTGCAAAGCGCGATTTAATGCTTCTGCGCATGTGCTCAGGTTACGGACGCGCCGAACCCGAAAGTAACCCGTTCCGGAACTTCCAGGTTCGGCGCGTCTGTAACCTGAAAAGACGCAACCCACAGCGGACGTATCATGAGGTATGACTGTACTCACAAACTGATCAACAGCTTTCCCAGAAGGATCAATGCAGCATAGCTTACAATTGCAAGGTATTAGAAGACTGTAAATGCAGACCTATTTGAGCTCTCACAACCCTGGGACTTAACATTAATGGACAAAGTGTCAAACCATGTCTAAGAGAGTTGAATAGACAAGAAAACCACTGCTTTTTAATCAACCTGGCACAGTTTTATCCCCTAATTTAACCTATTGTAGGTATTATGTCAGGCCAATTAGTGTTATTGTTGGCTTACAATATGCTCTCAGATATTCTCTACATTTATTCCATTATTTTTGAGATTTCTGGTCTTTTTGTTCTCTCACTCTTCCAGTCATCATGGCCAGTTCTATGTATTCTACCATTTTTACCCTCCACTCGTTCACAGTTGGAATGTCAGGCGTTTTCCATTTCTGTGCCAGCAGTATTCTAGCTGCCATGCTTGCGTACATAAATATTCTATGATCCTCCTTTTTAATTTCCTTCCCCATCAAACCCAATAAAAATAATTCTGGTTTTTTAGGGAACGTGTATTTTAGCAATCTTTTTATCTCATTATATATTTGTTCCCAGAATGGTTTTACTATTTTACACTGCCACCACATATGATAAGTATCCCCTTCTTCCACTCCCCTACCCACGCATGTTCTGTAAAAAAAAAAAAAAAAAGGTGCGGCCTAGTCAGTTCTCCTGGCTGGGCAATGCTGAGGCCTATTCAGTTGGCTGGGCAATGCTGGGCCTTGTTGCTGCAAAAGGCCTTTTTTCAGTTGGTTGCTGTGGAATCTTGTGATGTCACCGATTGTCTGCAGCCAATGCAGACGCTGCTTCTCCATTCTATTTCCCAGCATGCACTTTTGTCTGATTGGGGAGGTTTTGAACATGGGGTTTTAGGTTTTTTACTTTGCACAGGTGTGACATCTGTCTTTGAAAACGGTATGGGCTTGCTCTCATAGTCACATTTGACTTTGTGTCAAAATTTGAACGCAATCGGTCAAGCGGTTTCATTGAACATTGGAGACGAACACACATGCTCAGTTTACATTTATATATATATATATATATATATATATATATATATATGTGTGTGTGTGTGTGTGAAAGGCTGGACTAGATGAATCCCAAGCCGGAATTATGATTGCAGGAAGAAATATCAACAACCTCAGATATGCAGATGACACAACCTTGATGGCAGAAAGTGAGGAGGAATTAAAGAACCTTTGAATGAGGGTGAAAGAGGAGAGCGCAAAATATGGTCTGAAGCTCAACATCAAAAAAACCAAGATCATGGCCACTGGTCCCATCACCTCCTGGCAAATAGAAGGGGAAGAAATGGAGGCAGTGAGAGATTTTACTTTATTGGGCTCCTTGATCACTGCAGATGGTGACAGCAGTCACGAAATTAAAAGACGCCTGCTTCTTGGGAGAAAAGCAATGACATCACCTTGCCTACAAAGGTCCGTATAGTTAAAGCTATGGTTTTCCCAGTAGTGATGTATGGAAGTGAGAGCTGGACCATAAAGAAGGCTGATCACCGAAGAATTGATGCTTTTGAATTATGGTGCTGGAGGAGACTCTTGAGAGTCCCATGGACTGCTAGAAGATCAAACCTATCCATTCTTAAGGAAATCAGCCCTGAGTGTTCACTGGAAGGACAGATCCTGAAGCTGAGGCTCCAATACTTTGGCCACCTCATGAGAAGAGAAGAATCTTTGGAAAAGACCCTGATGTTGGGAAAGATTGAGGGTGCTAGGAGAAGGGGACGACAGAGGACGAGATGGTTGGACAGTGTTCTCGAAGCTACGAACATGAGTTTGACCAAACTGCGGGAGGCAGTGCAAGACCGGAGTGCCTGGCGTGCTATGGTCCATGGGGTCACGAAGAGTCGGACACGACTAAACGACTAAACAACAACATATATAGATACAACATTGATAGAACATGGTTATAGGCCTCCTAGGGCAAATGACAACTTGCGGAATGATACCTGTTTAAAAACTGAAATGATTTAACACTTAAATGTTATTAAATATACATTTGGTGCTTCAGGGGGTGTGTAGTAAGTAAAAATGATAACATATTTTGGGGGGAGTGATTACTGAAGTACGCACATGGTACATGCTCCAGTGTTGAAGTCAAAATACAAACTTGCTTTCAGGCAAACAGTAAGTCTGCAAATAAGGAGAATTCCAGGACCACCGAGTGGCCAACTTTGTAGAAAGCATACTATGTCAGATTAGAATAATCCTTCCCTTACCTAGCTGACCTGTTTTTTTCTAGTCCCAGTTCTACAAACTGAATTCTACAGAAATAAAAACTTAATACAGGCAACCCCCAATTTATGCACGGCTTACATTCCAAGGCACCACACATTTAAGTGAAACTGCATATATTTGAAGCACCATTGAAAAAGCCTGAAAACCTTGTTTTGTCCCTGTGAGGGATAAGAGATACCGGGAGCCCCCTCCCATACTGAATACAAGCTCCTCCCCCAGCAGGGAGGGGGAGACCTCGAGTGGCGATTCAGGAGGTGGAAACGGGAGCAAGAGTACCTTAGTGGAGCACAGGCACCGCCGGGGAAAGGAACAAGGAAGCAGGGAGACGGTAGGGAAGAGGCCAATCCCAGCTACTCCGGAATTGCGTAAAAAGCGCAGGGGGTGGAGATTCAGCATGCCTACATTTGCTGGGGGAGATTCAGCATGCCTACATTTGCTGGGGGGAAACGCGCGAATCGCCATTCGGAGGTACTGAGGAAGACTGACAGCATGCACCACTATCTGTAAATAAAACTGCCTTGAGCACTGTACATACACAGCACCAATAAAAGGATAAAATGCCGAGCTGTGTGGAGTCGTTACTCTGAAGTAGCCCACCCAGGCCACTGTGACAGTCCCCACCCCATTCTGCCTGTTTGTGACATTTTCGGGTCACTTCTGGGTTGGGGTTGCTTTTATATCCACGGCGTGAACTAATTAAGAGGCTGTATACTCATGTAAGATAGAGGCTAACTTGTACCTACTCTTCCATGTGACCTATAAATGTTAAACACAAAGGGTGAACTATTGTGTTTCTTGGGGAAAAGGAAGGGAACTGACAGAAAACCACATAAAAATACTTGCTTTGAAGTATCACTTAGACCAGGCATCCCCAAACTGTGGCCCTCCAGATGTTTTGGCCTACAACTCCCATGATCCCTAGCTAACAGGACCAGTGGTCAGGGAAGATGAGAATTGTAGTCCAAAACATCTGGAGGGCCGAAGTTTGGGGGTGCCTGACCTGTAAGATTTGCCAGTTTGACTTCTTTCCAGGTATTCTAGAGATATGAAAGCTCCCACTCTTAATTCATTTACCGTACTCTGATACTGGTGCAGAGGCTAACTATGTCAAGTCACACCATGCTTAAAAAGGATTATGAACTACCCTTAGCCTCCTTCCCCCAACTTTACTTTCATTTTTATAACCTAGCCATGCTATACTGTAACATATTTCAGTCCAAGTGTTTTAGCTGAAACTAGTTAGCAAACCATCTTTCAATAATAGCTATAAACTGTCATTTGGCTCTAACAGCTGATTCAGATGTAACACTTAACCATAGTTAACAATGAAACATAGTGGGAAGGAATATATAAAATAGCAGTGGATAACCTTTGACCCTCCAGGCATTGATGAACTACAAGTTCCATCAGCCCTAGCAAGCATAGCCAATGACAAGGGATGATAGGAATTGTAGTTCAGCAAAATCTGCTGAGTCCCTATGCCTGATATAAAAGAAGATGATATGAACAGGAAGGAAATACTCCTGATCCTCTAACCATTGATTGGTTAACTTCTGCATTAGGCCTATAAATAATATAATCAATTTAAAAAATGTTATAAAATATTCATATCATATAAAAATATTACCACACCATCCAATTTTGAATTTTCAGTGTAAAACTTATCTATAAGTGAAACTGCTAATGAAAAAGAAATGCATTATTTAAGTTTTGTTGAATATATCAACTCATTCCACAAACACGCAAATTTTAGTGTTTTAATAGTAGTGGAGATGAATACACATCCGTTTAAGGATCACTTTCATAGTTTTTCAATTATTAGTTATATGCCGCCCATCTGACTGGGTTGGCCCAGGCACTCTGGGCATCTTCTAACAAATTATAAAACCACAGTAAACATCAATTGTGTTGGCTAATCATTTACTCTCAGTAAATCAAATATGCTTTTTCCATCTTCCACCAAAAGCAATATGTACTGTTTCATCATAAAAATGACTAAAATACTTTCGAAAAGTAAAATGTCTTGTGAAAGCAGTGGAGAAAGTATCAGTGTGTGTCCTTTGTAAATTTACTATATTAAACTCCCCAACATGGATAGCTCACTATGCAGTCATTAAATACAAATCAAGTATGTACAGTGGAACCTTGGTTTATGAACACCTCGGTTTACGAATTTTCGGTTTACGAACGCTGCGGACCCATCTGGAATTACTTTCCATTACTTTCAATGGGAAAGTTCACTTCAGTTTATGAACGCTTCAGTTTATAAACAGACTTCCGGAACCAATTACACCCATGCTTCGGGTTAAGTACGCTTCAGGTTGAAGTACTCCACAGTACTTCTGGAACGGATTAATCCACTTTCCATTACTTTCAATGGGAAAGTTTGCTTCAGTTTATGAACGCTTCAGTTTAAGTACTTCATGGACCGTCTGGAACAGATTAATCCACTTTCCATTACTTTCAATGGAAATGTTCGCTTCAGTTTATGAACGCTTCAGTTTATGAACAGACTTCTGGAACCAATTGTGTTCATAAACTGAGGTACCACTGTATTTAGATGAATAAACAGGACTAGAAATCAAATATGACATGAAACTGCATTATTTAGAATAAACTGTTTTGTCTTACCTTTCCAAATGATCCTTGACCAAGGACTTTAAGTAATTCAAATTGTGCAGGATCTGCTTTTTCACATCCTTCTTTCACATGGTGAGTAATAGGTATCTCTTTCACAACTCCTTCATCCTATTCAAATAAAAATGAATAATAATGACCAATGACATAATAATAATCTTTACTGCCTCCATCTGTCTACTTTACTATTTGTGAAGGGGAAATTATTTATAATTTATTATTCATACAATCTACAGCTAGTGCTATAAAAGCCGCTCTGCCCACAGATGTATAATCATATATACCACTACCACCAATCAGAAGCGCTACTACAAATTATCCAAAAAGTGAGGGTAGGTGATGGGCTGGATGTGAGCCAACAAACTGAAGCTGAATCCTGAAAAGACAGGAGTGTTATACAGTATGTTCAAATTTCTGAAGTCGAGAAGGAGAGAAAACAGCATGTTCTGGATGAGGTTGCACTCCCCTGGAAGGAGCTTGTTTGTAGCCTATGACTATTCCTAGATCCAGCATTGTCACTTGAGGCCCTTGGTGGCTAGGTTTGCCTATTTGCCAGCTACAGCCCCTTTTGGACAGAGATTATTGGTCACTGTACTCCATGCTCTAGGAAATTCCAGGGTGCTCTACGTAAGGCTGCTGAAGTAAACTTCAACTAGTCCAAAATGCAGTGCCCAGATTATTGGCTGGGGTTGCTTTTAGAACTCATATATAACCCCTTGTTTTAAAACAGCTGCCTGGGCCACCAGTTCATTACCAGGTTCAAGGTGCTCATTTTAGTATTTAAGCCCCAAACAACATGGCTCCAAATATCTGAAAGACCACCTCCTTCCTTACAAAACCCTCTTGGTTGTTAAGATCAGCAGAGGGGGGCCCCTTGGTAGTTACACTTCCTGCAAAAATTTGGTTGCCAATGTCCTAGGAGAGGATATTCATTCTCTGTGGCATCCACTAAGTGGTAGAATTCCCTCCCCATGGAGGTGTGTCTGGCCTCTTCACTATACTGTACAACTGTTCAGGAATACTGATGACACACCTCTTTACCCTGGCCTTTGGCACCTGAGATTCATGTTTACAGAACTCCACCTATTCTGGTGAATGTAGAATGTTTTAACTGTTTTTAATTCTGAATTTCAAAGTGCTGTAACACACCCTGAGAACCTGCTGGTGAAGAGCAGTGATGAATAATATTTAAATAATAATAATGGGAAGGACAATTCAGGCCTCTATGATCTTTCATAGGAGACTGTTTCTTTTTCTATTGAAAAGATCCTGTTTTTAGGGCACCACTGAGTGGGGAGGATACTGCAGGCAATAGTTACAATATTGCCCAAGTCCTCACAGGGACATAGTCTCTAGCAGATCCTTATATTGGTTGTGAGGAAGCAACAAGATTATCAGACTTTGAGATTAATATACTGTACATTCCTTGTCTACAAACAGAAAATAATGTTTAAGATGTGTAACAACAAATCTGCTTTGTTTTTAAAGAACTCAGTTTCTTCCAACAATGCACTGAAGATATAAACACCACTAAGAACTTCAAGTATATTTGATACTGACATCAGAGCCTCTGTCTTTCCCTCACATAAGATTAGAAGGCATCTAAGTACTGTCCTCTCACATATTGAAAATTCATCCCTCCTTTTCTTAAGGAAAAAACAGTTAAAACGCTAGTATTCATGTTGCCTAGTGACAGAAAAAACAGAAGTCGTATCAATAAGCTCTAATAAAATCTTTAATAGCTACTGATGCCACACACAAGACATTCAACAATGCTGTTTTCATATTTCAATAAACTAGAACATTTGCATGAAAAACCATTTTAGTCATTCATTTGTTTCTATTTTCTTCTTCCACCTTAAGTTACTATCCTATGACATCACAATTTGTTTCTGTGGAACTTGGCAATAGTCATTAAATAAGAATTCAACAGGAAAAAGAAATCATACAGTTGTCCATGGAATAGTCTCCTGTGATATAAATCCCAAACACGAAGGTCCTGGCTGAGTAATTTTAGATCCCATATTCATTAATTTGAAAAAACTACATCCAGTGAATCCTAAGAATTGAGTAGCAACCACGTAATGTAACAAAAGAAAAGAACTTGGACACTCAACAGCTGTTCAGTGTGGGCAGCAGCAAAAGAAGCAGAGCATAAGTATCAGGGAGAGAAAACAGGTTTTATCAACAGCATAGTGCTCTCTCTCTCTCTTTTTTTAGAATAATGTTTATTTATTTTTCAATCAAACAACAATATTATATACATTTTTCATACAACTAGTAAGAAGAAAAAGAAAAGAAAGAGGAAACCAAGGTATATGTAAACTTGACATAAAGATATAAGCTCAAAATGTGAGTTATTTATTTAAGAAAAAAAGAAAAAAATACTAATATAGAAAATATTGAAATAATAATTGACTAAAAAAAGACTCTGGACTTCCTGTTATCTCCAGCAGCTTGCCTTTTGTTCGTTCATTATCGAATGTATATACAATCAATGCTGTTTCTACTTTCGGTGTCTTCACATTCTAATTCTTTAAACTTCCACATATCTATTAAATCAACCTATATCCTTACCAGTTCACTCAAACGCTATCATAGTAATTTTATCTTCAGTATATTTTTTAACATATTTCTTGTATCTATCCCATCTTTTAACAAATTCTTCCTTAACTTTTCCTCTCAAACTATTTGTTAGCTGTGCCATTTCGGCCATTTCCTGCAATTTGTTTTGCCACTCTGTAATTTTTGGGGCCTCTCTTTCTTTCCATTTTTTGGCAATAACCAAACGAGCCGCTGCTAAAGCATATAATAGAATTTCTTTTTATTGTGATGGTATCTCTTTTTGAAATGTTATACTTAGTAGGAAAATCTCTGGTCTTTTGGGGATATTTCTCCCCAAATTTTTTTGCATCTCATCATGAATTTTATTCCAAAATTTCTTAATGATTTCACAAGTCCACCACATGTGAAATCACTTTACTTTTGTTTCAGATTGAGCCTTCTGCACATTTTGTTTTTTAAAAAAATAATATTTATTGAATTTTACATAAAGAAAAAAAAGAAAAAAAGAAAAATTAAAAATAATAATACAGAAATAAAAAAGGCAAAAATGACAATATTATCACATCTTATCTCTTCAAACTACTTCACGTCACCTTCTTACAATCCTTGTTAATAATTAATTCTTACCATTTCCAAATCTTGGTTGAACATCATAAAATTACATCCTATCTCCCAATTCATAACCTTATTCTTAAATCATTCTTATTCAATTTTATATAGAAAAGTGGAAGAGAAATAGAAAGAAAAAGCCAAAATAAAAATATAGAAGACATACTTATATTTTCCAATTTCTAATCTAAACATTTCGGACTTCCTCATTTCCCCTTCTTGAGTTCCTTATTCATAACTAATTATTGCAGTTTCCAAATCTAAAATAATCTAAAATAACATTCTTTCTCCCAACTTATAACTTCTTATTGATCAATTACCCTTCATACTTCTCTTTACTTTTATTACCCATTATTCTATCCAAAAATATTCATAATTAATTTTCAAAATCTTTCCCCCCCTTTTTATTCCCACCCTCAAAACTAAATCTACCCCCTTTCCTTGGAATCGGTCTCCAGAGATTTCAGCCAGCTCCTTAATACTTTCCAAGTTCAGACCGTGTTTTGTCCACCTATAGAAATCACCCCGGTTCCTCCTCATCCCACTCCTGTTCTGTCCAATCCAAACTTTGCTCAGCCCTTCCCCCCCTTGCTGTATTCCCAACATTTTATCTTCAATCACATTCTCTTTCTGCCCCCCACATGCTTCCTTCTCCCCCTCTCTCACTGGGGTAACAACCTTTTTGTTTTTCCTTTTTTGGGGGAATTTTGAGTCCTATCTTCATCTACCTACAAGTTTAATCTGCTAAAGCCAACTTTCTTTAGTTTCTCTACTCCAGTCCCTTAATTAAGATGTCACAATCCAGAACATCTGCAACATAAATGAAGGTCAATTCAGCTGCAGATTGTCAAGCTGGTCCCACAGTACTATTACTTCCTCTTCTTCCCCCACTCTGACTTTAAAGCCAAAAAATCAGATCACACAACCACCATCACAGCCAAAGTTGAGCAACCAAGCTATGAACAAGTCATCCATCTTTTTCAGGTCCTGATTTGAAAAAACTTGCTCTGTCTGCCCTATGATCTATAAACACCAACCTCACTCACTGTTTCCTTGAATACTCATTGTTATGTAATTTAGAACTGCATGTGGTATTTTATTGCTTGTAAAATAAAGTATCAGGTATGAATATTATGGTGCATGTGTTTTTAATGCAGATACTCTCCTTGCCTAAACTAAGACATCTTCCGTTTTAAAATGAAGCACACTACTAATAAGCAGGAGTCCGCAGCTTAATATAAGCGGCAACAATTTTGCATGGAGGTTCCATTCCTGGCCCCCACACATATCAGCAGAACATGGAAAAGCACCTCCTGACCCAATTCAGCCCTCATTTTGCCTTCTTCCAGGTACAAAAGGACCTGTGCATTGACAGCCGTGCATCAATTGGATACACCTAAAATGGTTGCTGCCTCTATCACACTGCTTCAGTAACAAAAGAAGCCACAACTAGCAGAAGCCACCTTCTAACAAAGGTGAGACAATAGTTCCATCAGATCCAGAGTCCACAATCCTAGGACTACTTGGTACCCTGGCCCTGTCCTCCAAAGCTCTTATTTTCCCACTTCTTTCCTGTTCATAGAACCTTTTATATTACCCAGGCTTTACTTCAGCTCCTATACAGCCCGCTGCCAAGTCAGCTCCACTTTCTTTAGTTACTCTGTTCTTGACTCCAGTTCCTCTCCATCCCCAGCATAGAGTTATTCTTTAATTCTAGACTTCTTCAGAGTTGCCTTTCACCTCAATTTAGCTACCAGTATCTCTTTTGCACTTTGTAACAAAGCACTCTTGGTTACAGCAGCAAGCTGCTTATCAAAAAGCAGGACTGAATCAAAAATAACTCACAGGCTCCAAAGCTGTTCCAGTGGGGAGATTACAGCCCCATAAATTATAGGAAGATCTATCATCACTTCTTACTTGTCTGAATTCAACTTCAATCTTTAGCCCTCTTCCACTTGACCATAGCTTCTGGACACTGATTTAGGACAAAGATAACAGCATCTGGAAACTTAGTAACTTAAATTTAGAGCTAGATGCCACCAGCATATTTGATTAAGACTGTTGTAAAACCACTAATGAAGAAACTCTCTTCAAACCTTGAAGATTTTAACCAACAATCAGCTGGTCAAAAATACCCACAAATCACCTTCTTAGGCAATCTACTTGACCAAGCAGATGAAACTGATTGTCTCATTTCATTTCAGTCTGGTTCTAGGCTTGTTCTTGGCACAGAAACTGCCTTAGCCAAACTAATGGATAACATATGCCAGGATAAGGGGAATACTTCCAGAAGCAACGAAGTACTGGCAGTTATTTATAAAGCACTTCACAACACTAGGCCCCTACTGGAATGCCCCCTCACCCACCAAATACCCTGTTGGAATGATTCCAGAGAGGGGAAGGCAGGCAAAGACCAGCTCCAGGGCTGTGCTGCTCTTATTTTAAGCTTGTGTGGCTTTTAACATATTAATTACATTTTATTAATATTGAAAACTGGACTGGGGACGTGTCTCAAATCTGTGTGTTGCCACCAAGTGCAAATAAGGTATACTGCCAGACATTAGAGGAATGGGGAATATGAAAACATCCCCTACATCAGTCTTCCCTAACCTGGTCCCCTTCAGATGTTGCTGGACTATAACTACCATCATCCCTGATCACTGACAAAACTAGCCAGGCTGATGGAAAGACACCAGGTTGAGGAACCCTGCTCTGAATGTTTGCAATACTCAAAATCATGCCTGCCTAATATCCAAGACAGCACGCATTGCCTAATATCCAAGATAACACTCAGGCTATGCATTCCATAGATTGCTTATGCAGTCACTATATATAGCACTAATATATAAACCAAAGAAAAAGCAAACTAATAACAAAGAATTAGACCCAATAGCCCATCACTCAGATGCCAGTACTGATGTTAGAGACCAATAAGTTTTGCTTACAGGTCAAGCATTAGAAAACAAAAAACAGTATTTAAAATAAAATACCAGTACTTTCACTGGATCCCCTGAGAAAGAATTTGGAAATTATTTAAGGCATCAGAACTTTACTATGTGATTATCAGTCAAATGAAAATCAGAGTAAAGTAACACCACACAGCAAGTCTAAGGGAATTAAATACAATCCAGAACACGGTCTATATACCTTAATTGGACAGAATTCCTATAAAATTAAAATATTTACTATAAACACACCTGAGTCTATTTTAGCCTGGCTGGTACTCCTCAAAAGTAATTTGAACATCAGAAAATGTTGTAGCATTCTAAAGTGATGTTGTTGTTGTTATTGATGATGATGATGATGATTCATTTATTTATACGCCACCTTTTTCATTGACGGGACTCAAGGCAGCTTACAGATCAAAAACAAACACCACTAAAAGCATAGTGTCTTATGATAAAACAGCTTGAACTATTTTTTTCTTTCAACCAGGCTTGTAACTAGCCACCATCTAAATTGCCTATGGCAAATAAGCATGGTTCCATTCCAAGTGATCAGGCAGAGCTTTGCATAACAGGCCCTCCCCATTTGTTAAGGCTATAAATGACTAACCGGCACATGTAAGCAGGCAGACAAAAAATAGTTCTGTGAACTATTAAGTATTAAACATTTCCAAAACTGCTTTCAGTAACAATAAAAATAGATTTTAAAAATTATAATAATTTGTAGTTACTTCTTTCTTCTGAAGCAAAATGTCATTCAGGCTGCCTGCTGCCAGTATACAGCTTTCCTCACCCAAACAAGCATCAGATATGTATCCAACACATATGGAACAAAAATTCATAAAAATACTACTTGATTTGCATCAATACTGCAAATCTTGAAAGTCAAACTATTTCAAGCAAGGTTACACATCACCTATGTGCATATGCTGTCATTTGCTCGGGCACATGGGGAAAAAATCCTGAACTTTTCTTCTGAAGAACCAGGGTAAATTTTTATTACAGTACTTCTCTCTATTACTCTTATTTTGTCCTACAAGTTTTCTCCTAGTTTGGTTCCTAAATAAAGCATCCCAAAGAAAATATGAAACTCAAAATATTTTGATTGCAGTTCCCACCCTTAAGAACTTATGCATGAACTTACTTCATAGGAATATGGTTCTCCTTCCTCCATAGGTTCATCCACCACTCTAATGCCATTCAGCTGCAGAAATAAATAAAAAATGAGCTTACCAACAGAAAACCTGAATGCAGAATATATCCAATACAAATGTACTGGTCATCACATAATCCCTAATTAAATATCTTATTCAATAACCTTTCCGGAACACTGCTCAGAAGGGCAGAAATCTTAACTTCCCCCATTAATTTCAATAATATACAATTGCCTAGTGCTTTCTGCAGAGCAAAAGGCATAAAGCTGAATGACCAGACGTTTCAGATTATTTATACCTCTGGGTAGTATAAATACTTTAGATAATGTCAAATGGGTATTTTTAAAAGTAAAACTCCAATTAGTATGGATTCCTTTTCTGGAATTATAGTTAGAACCTGATTTGTTTTTTTGTTTTGTTTTTCTTTTTAATCAATGACTTAAATTGCCTTGATTTAAAAGTCAAATCACCCAATTGACAGTTTTCAAATACCGTAGGTAAAGGTCATAAAAAGGGCAAATAACTGTCTGTCCATATGGCTTCTATGGTTCAAACTAGAAGAAGAAAATTTATTAAGACGCATTAGAAAAATTCTTAAAAGTTCAACAGCCAAGGAAGAATGTGGCTTTCAATGAGTAATCATGTATGCATGTTTTATAACAGAATCATTGAAAGCTAGATAATTAGCAAGATGGCTCAGAGGGTCTCCCTCTACAAAGGAAAATGCCCTAAACAGAGTTAGATCATTGGTTTATCTAGTTCAGTATTGTCCACACTGACTGGCAGAGGATTTCCAAAGTTTTTGATTGGGTTTCTCCCAGCCTCACCTGGAGACACAAGGAGCTGAACTAGGGACCTTCTGCATGCAAAGCAGATCCTACAGCTGTTCTCTACTAAATCTAATTTTATTACAATTGCCTCCATTTAATAAGAGCCATAACTGTGCTAAGTTACAAGTTGCTAAATTTGATTAAACAGTTGAATCATACAAACAAGGATATGCACTTGCTCCAACATGTAGAATAGTAATAATTAAAAACTGGAAAAACCTGCTAAAGACAATTATTCATTTTGCTATATTAATTACCAAACAAGACAGCCTCCTGTGGTGTACATACATATATATCATTACAACAAAACTACAAAACTTCCTGAGAAGTTCTCCCCCATTTTATCCTCATAACAGCCCTGAGAGGCAGCACAGGATGACGAGACAGCAATTTGCCTATGGGACTGAATGGCTATTTGAACTCTTTAGTCAAATGTTTTTCCAATGGAAAATTATAACATTTAACACACTTACAAAAGAGAAGATATATATTACTTGGGGGGGGGAATTTCCACTGCAAGAAAAAATGGGAGACTTTTCTCATTCAGCCAATCTGGAACAGCATCAGCAGTCAACACAGAGGGCACCTGCTGAAGCCCACTGCTGAGTCAGTCAGCTACTGCTCTCTGTGGAAGCTGTGGCCAGGCTGAATTCCCAGTTGAGGAGCAATAATACACAGGCAATTTCCCACTAGGAGGGGTGCCTGGCGCCTGTGCTCAGACCATTTCTGAAGATCTGTGCAGCTTCCTGTACTAAGATATTTAGTTTGAGTGTTGCTGGGAACAGGAGATTGTAATCTATTGCATGAATCCTCGGTGGGATTTGTAAGGATCTTGCCTGCCTCCTCAAAAAATGGTGTAAATCTATTTAGACTCTAATTTTAGTTTGCTTCATTGAAGCCTTCTCACACTTTCAGTTTAGTAAAGTGTAGAATGTGTTATGCTATAGCAAAGATAACTTTGTTCAGTTCATACAGTAAGCATTGTCTCCCATGTTAATCTTAGATCTAGTTTAAAAAGATCTAACATAACACATTGCCCAAAGGCAAACTTAGAAAATACATGGCCATAACACACTTTCAATGAGGTAAAAGCAAATGCAGGAATCATATAGACTTCCCAAAGTATACTGGTGAGTAAGAAGGGCGCTTAGTTTCTCCTGCACCTGCAAAGTCTTCTTTGCAAATGCATTCCAGCATTAAAACAGAAAGACTGTGTTGAGAACCAAATGTTTTTCTTGTAACATCTAGTTGGCCCTAAACTTTGACTTCTTCATTTAAAGAAGGGGAGAATACTGTACTTCAAACAGTGCTTTTGAGAAACACGTTAAGGCAACTCTTGCAGACCCACTTCAGATGAAACAGGAGTGTAGAGACTGCCTTAAAATACTTCTCAAAAGTGCAGTTTGTCCACTTCTCCTGCAAGACCGTACGTGGACAGCAGCACAGTTACCACTGCTGCTCAGCCAACTGCTGGAGAAGTGTAGGAACTGCTTCAAACAGTGCTTTTGAAAAGCATTTTAATCCTCACCCTTCAGCAGATCAGTGGAGATTAAATCCTTCTGCCTTGCCCATGCAATCTTGTTCCCTGTTGAGAGCAGAGCATGCAGCCAAGGCAAAATTAAGCCCTGTCCTTCCACCCATCAGCTAACATCATCAGTCACATGAGTGGATGGGCATGGTTAAGGGAAATGGTCTTTCAGGTCAAGATTGGTTGCTCGAATATGACTTTTCAATCTCAAACAACTAACTTCATTATCAACACAGATATAGCAAAGGTATCATGTAAACGAAGTCCACTATTTGATTATTATTTTCAACAAAAGCTTAATTTTCAAAACACCATTCAATCAGCACGAAGAACAAATTAAATGCTTGCTATCAATAAAACAGCAAGTCTCAAAAGCCTCTTTTGTTTACGTTCACACATAAAGCAATTAAGCATTTACCTAAAATAAAGCAATTAAGCATTTACCTAAAATAAAATACCTTTCTGAAGATGCCAGCCCAATCCACCCTGTAAGTAGTAGCACCTTATCCAAATTTTGATTATTCTTACTAAATATGTTTTAAATAATCTATTTTATATACTGGTACATAAAATTTCTTCTGGCACAACATATAATCATTTCTAGTTTTGAAACCCTAAATCCATTGATACATTAGCTCCCCAATAAAGATACATTTCCAGCAAACTGAAAAGTTAGGGCAATTGTTTTTCAATGCAGACAAACAAGGGGCTAGTGAAAACTAATACCAATATGGAAGAGAGAGTTCTGCAACATTAATTGAATATTCCCCCCCTTCTCCCATATGTGGGTCCATAAACTGAGTTTGAATTCTGGAAAGACGGAGGCATGGTGAGTGACTCCTCGATCTGAGAAATAGTCAGTTGCCTGTACTGAATTGGTTCAACTCCCTATGGCGGAGCAGGTGCACAGTCTGGGGTCCTCCCTCACTTCTAGGCCTCTAAAATACGTATCCTGTATGGGGGGGGCTGTACTTCAGGGCCCCTAATCTCAGAGGGGCCCCTGAAACGGCTTTAGTCCACATTGTTAAAAATAAATTGGCTTAGTAGACCCAATTTGTGCTGCACGACTCAAATTGATTATTATTTTTGATGTATATATTTCAACAATCTCAAGGTTTGAGAGTCAATAGCACAGATGTTGTGAAGGGATTGTGATCTATCATAGAACCCCATTGAAAAATAACACTGGTTACCCAAACCTTGTTGTAGTTTGTGAAGGCCCCTCATGACCGTTCAA
Source organism: Zootoca vivipara (assembly GCF_963506605.1). Classification (NCBI taxonomy): domain Eukaryota; kingdom Metazoa; phylum Chordata; class Lepidosauria; order Squamata; family Lacertidae; genus Zootoca; species Zootoca vivipara. The sequence continues at coordinate 28,067,609 of NC_083294.1, forward strand.
GCTTCAGGGCCCCCAAACTGGAAGCGCACCACTGCCTGTATTATTTATTAGTTATTTATTGAATTTTACTTTAAACTTATGCTGAGACTATGTACAGATTTCTTGAATAAAGCTTTTAGGTTTCCTCAAGCACAGTCTGAGCGATGTATATAAAGGTGCAAGCCAGGACTGCCCCTGAGAATTTGTTGGCCTTGACTAGGATGAGAACTTTAGTGTGGTGGGCATCCCTGTGGGACACCCTACAAGTAGAAGCTTAGCAGGAACTTTTTAGCCAACCAGTATCTATTGATATTTTAAATTATGTTTTTAGGGATATTTTTACTGATTTTCTTATATTATTTTGTTGTATACTGCCTTAAGATTTCAATAGAATAAATAAATACCAATCTTGGGGGAGGGGGTAATTCCACTTTCTACAATCCTCCAGTAGGAGAACTGTTCATTTATTCATACTCTCTGCTTTCTGTTTCTTAACCACTTACCAAGCCAAAAGACAACGTTGTCCTCTTGTTGTTAAGTTTGTTCAAGTGAGGTACTTTGACAACAGATTTTTAAAAGTCTAAGTGAGGTGTGGAGAATCTTTGACCCTCCAGATGTTGCTGAACTACAACTCCTAACAGCCCCAGCAAGCATGGCCAATGGACTAGGATGATGGGAGCCATAGTTCAGCAATTTAGTTTCCCCACACCTGTTCTAGGTATACAATGGCAACAGGATGACCTATATCTATATGCCTGCTGACACTCTGTATACTTTCTTTTACATATCCTGCACTGGACAGATTGTGCTGTTGCTAACACAAACTGAAAATCAATGGGGTACCGTAAGTAACAACAGGTAGATTTAGACAAGACCCAAAACTCAGAACTACACTGCCTGAAAATAGGTATAACACATGGACTTCAGTGTGAGCTTGAGTGTCACTATGGCTTCATCAAAGTTTTTTTCAAAAGCTTGAGAAAACCTTTTTTCAAAACTTTAGAAAATTATGGTTGTTGCCCTTTTTAACCTAGCTCCACAAAATTCCCACCACTCTAGAATTTTATTGGAAGGGGCAAAGCATAACCACTAAATATTGCCCACTAATATTTTGGACCAGGGGGAGAAGAGAATAAATAATGCAAGTATTGTACCCCTTCCCTGGTTAGATCACTGAGGCTTTCAAAGGCTTTAATTGACCAATATCTGGGGTAGCGCTGTGGGTCCCAGCTGGAGAGAGTAAGTGAGATAGTTTGCCTCTTGCTGCTTGTATAGGGGCAACTAATGCTTGCTCTAATATTCACCTATGATGCTGCAGCAACATTTTCCCAATCTAGTCTAACATTAATCAAATTAATTTTTTCAGCATTTAATGAATTTAAAAGTTGGCAATAGAAGAAGTGGCTGTCCTTTTCCCCCTTCTTCCTCTGGAACTTATTGTAAATATAAATGTCGTAATATTTTGGAAAACTATCTGTAAATAACAAATTACAAATTTAGTAAATAAGATATATAGAAGGTTGAACCATGAAATGAAAGGTTTCAAAGGATTCACAAACAACATACTTGTTATTAAACATCTGCAACACTTTGAGGTAACTTAACTGTGTGAATTAATAATCCAAGATCAAACACCACCTTTCAAATCACTTTAAACACAATGCTTTTCAATGGATTTATTTCACACATTCAGCTGCAAGTTCTCATCTTGAGCTATCAAGTAAATGTTCATGCCCATGTGAGACATTGGCCTATAACCATAATAGAAGTGTAAAAAGATGCACAGTACCTTACCAGTGTCCTTACTGTTACTGTTTAAAAGCAGAAGGCAAATAAATATGAACAAAATTTTATTTCCCTTTAAAATATTTCCTCATTTATCCAGGATTCTTTAATTCAGCCCTCACTATAGTAACAAAGAGGGCAAATGAACTCTAAAATTACAGCACCTAAGTAAGTTTCCAAATATACAATTACTATTAATCATTTGACACTATTTGACACTACCTCTGATTGAAAGAGATATGAATTCCTAAAAGTTTTATTGCACACACAGAGTACTCTTGGGCAAGTACAACTTTGCCAGGGATGTTCATCATAACTGTTCTGTTTTGGTGAACTGTGAACCAAGATAAATGAGAATAGTTTCATAAAATTAATCTAAGCAAAGACCATTGTAAAAAGGCTACTAGAAGAATTTATTTCTATCACATAATGAACATAGGGACAAAGTTGATAATCCAAAGATGCACTCTTCTTTCTCACCAATTCAACAATAAGAACACACACAAAAGAGGCATTGAGCTGACAAAGCAACAGAAAAAGCAAGGTTCAATTCATATTCATGACAATCTTTGCTGTCTCTGAATCCAATAGCATTGTCCTAAGTAAACATCCTTTTTGTTATGGCTGAATATTTTTATTTCAGGCTACAATATTAATCTGGCATTTGACGTCCTCATGAACTTCAAAGAGTGAAGAATGCATTTCCCACGTACAATTCTAATTTTTAGAAAGAATAAAAGAAACTGAAAGTTTGAAAGTTTTGCCTTAATAATCTACTAAACCAAACTAAACCAAAAAGTGCTCCCTCTCTCTCACGCACACACACATCCATTTTACATTTCAAATGCATAATCTGGTCTAACCCCCCCCCCACACACACACACACCACACACACACACACAGAGAGAGAGAGAGAGAGAGAGAGAGAGAGAGAGAGAGAGAGAGAGAGAGAGAGGGAGAGAGAGATCTCCAGAATATTACAGGAGGAGCAGTTTCTGTAACAGCACCCACATAACAAATGTGCAACTACTTATAAAGCTCCATTAATTGTCCAACAGTGATGTCTGAGAATGGACACTGAAAATGTTGCACGGTAACTAAGTTTACAAATATACCATAACTATCTTGAGTGATGCTACTTGCAAAACTCCACTACTTGTGTGATAGCATCTGAGAATGGACACTGAAAATGTTCCGGGTAAATCTTAATCTGTGCTCTGTTAACAAATATACTGTAACTGATTTCAGTCATTTCACAATTTTAGCACAGATGCAACAAAGATATCATCTGTTTCTTTCTGTGTCATATGTGTATCTGCTAAACATAAAATTAGGATCAGACTAATAAATTCTTTCTAGAGTGACTACTTTTAAACCAATTTTAATTTCAAAACATTCCTGGTCATTTTGATAGTATGCAGAACCTGTACAACAATAGCTAAAGATCCATAAGATTAATTTGATTTACATTTAAATCCTTGATTTTAAAGCAACTAATAATTTGTAGAATATTGGCTATTTTTAAACATTTAATCTAAAACTCACAGATTTGTACATAGTAGTAGCCCCATACTCCTAGTACTTCACTGAAAAATGATCCATTTTAAGTGACCTTCTAGTAGGTACCAGTTGGTACCTTTCAAATAGTAGGCAGGATAGTGAACTTGGAGTGGGGGGGAACAGGAGGTACTGAGGAAACAGCACCTGTTTATGCATGAACATTCTACTAGATTTCTGGGTAGGGGAATACAGTGGTAACTCGGTTTACAAACTTAATCCGTTCCGGAAGTCCGTTCTTAAACCGAAACTGTTCTCAAACCAAGGCACGCTTTCCCTAATGAGGCCTCCCGCCACCGGTGCCCTTCCACTGTTCGGATTCCGTTCTTAGACCAAGGTAAAGTTCTCAAACTGGGACACTATTACCGGTTTTGCAGAGTTTGTAAACCGAATTGTTCTTAAACCAAGGTACCACTGTAAATTAAAACCATGGTTTTCCAAAGACAGATTTCACCAGTAAGACACAGTACTTAAGGCATGCTTAGGATAGAGAGGCAAGCTTGACCTGCTTTTCGTACTGCAAAGTTTTGTCATCAACTATACACTATACCCCCCCCCCGTTTCAGCTTTCTGAGTAGATCATAGTGTACCAGAAAAAAATATGGGGGGTGAGCAAGAGTCAGAAGGGCACAACACTTGCCCACAGAAGTTTCATGCTTTTGCTTCTAGGCGTTGTTGCCGCTGCTTAGAAGCAGTGGGACCGGCAAACAGCCCTCCTCGGCAACTGGATCCTTTACACATTAGAATAATGTGTAATTTGGCCCTACACCTGACAAAGTTCAGTGGAGTTTACTTCCACATATGCATAGCATTGCAGTGTTAGAAGACAGTACTGACTACCGGAGCTGTGACATGCATATTAGTTTTTTGTTCAAATATAGCTGAGTTACTTAAGAAGAAGAAAAGTTTGGATTTGATATCCCACTTTATCACTACCCTAAGGAGTCTCAAAGCGGCCAACAATCTCCTTTCCCTTCCTCCCCTACAACAAGCACTCTGTGAGGTAAGTGAGGCTGAGAGACTTCAGAGAAGTCTGACTAGCCCAAGGTCACCCAGCAGCTGCATATGGAGGAGCAGGGAAGCGAATCCGGTTCACCAGATTACAAGTCTACCGCTCTTAACCACTACTCCACAGGCACCTAACAATATGCTACTTTGCACACAGGTTCTTTAAAAGGCTAAAGCTGTTGGTTTTAAACAAATGCTGTGTTGTATTTTAAAATTTTTGAGTATAAACACCAATCTTGTTTTTATTTAGGTACTCAATAATGAATTTTATTATAGCATTTTCTTAAATTACTAGGGCATAGGTGAGTGGGTGGTGCTGTGGTCTAAACCACTGCGCCTCTTGGGCTTGCTGATCAGGCCTATTTTATTTATTTATTAAATTTATATACTGTTCTGCATCCAATCTCAGGGCTGATCACAATATAAAAATACAAGATAAAAGCACAAAATAAATAGTTAAAACAAAAACAAAACAATAACCCCCCTCCTACAAACACATATATTCAACTCTCTTCTGCCAATCTCAGGAACATTGGGTCTAGCACAAAGTTTTTATATTCAATGGCACTCTGTACTAGAATATTACTATTTGCACAATGTGAGATTCTTTAACTCACACTATGCACTAAATTTCCAGCAATAGCTACATTAGGACTAAGGAGATTACAAAAGTTGCTGCTTATTTCTTACCATGAAACTGCTGAGTGTCTTTTTTCCAACAAAAAAAAAGTGTTCCAACATTGTTGAAACTATCACTAATTAATGCATCTAGAATGTTTGTTTAATGACACTTCTGATGGTGCCTGGGACAAGGGGGAAAGTCAGTCAGACTGCTAAAATTAAGCCATTGAAAGCCAAACAAAAGCCATTCTGACAAAAGCTGTTACAACTGGTAGAATGTAAAAGATCCTGAGATCAAACCGTAGCTGCCAAGTACCCCGTTTACCCTGGGAAACCCCCGTATTTTCTTATCGTTTCCCGCAGGTGTCCCAAATGGCAAAATACCCCGTATTCCCTCGGATTACGGAGCTCCTGCCAGTGGCCATGTTCTTCTGGTGCCACGCCGGTACCAAAAGTCACTTCTACGCACTTCCGGACATGCGTAGAAACGACTTCTGATGCCGCTGTGCCCATTTCCAAAATGTCCGCAGCGCCAGAAGTCACTTCTATGCACTTCCGGACATGCGTAGAAGCGACTTCCGATACCGCTGTGCTTCTGGCACTGCGGACATTTTGGAAATGGGCACAGCGGCATCGGAAGTCGCTTCTATGCATGTCCGGAAGTGTGTAGAAGCGACTTCTGGTGCCGCAGCACTGCTGACCCCGGATTTTTCAATCCGGAACTTGGCACCTATGCATAAAACAGTATTTGATAACATCCTGGCAATGGTAGTATACAATATAGAAGTTGGGCATGCCACTTTACAAAGGACAATTCATGAGATTTTATTCATCTGAACAATACTTTGCAGACTCTAACCTTGTACAAGCTGTTTTCCATAATAAATGAGCCCTTGAGAGAGTAAAAGGTTTACCAGCTTCTCCTTGGCTTAGAAACAGTTACTACATAGGTTCTTAGATCCTCTAAGGACAAATCAGGCTCAAAGTGCAGGTGGTTTATAAGGATAAAGAAGCTGAAAGATGGAACAATTGAATGACTTTTAAGCTGAACCAGTCTTAAAGAGATGTTTAAGGAGTGGGGGCTTGTTTTGAGTGAAGCTTCTTCTTTGGCGATCAAATGTTTAAGGAGTGGGAGCTTGTTTTGTGTGAAATTGGGGTGGGGGTCAAGCCTATGTTTAAGAATACATGATGCAGCACCCTTGCTGAAGCTATGCAGGTCTAAGTCTAATGCAGAGCCTCATTGTGAGGCCATCTGGGGACCCCCATAGCTCTATTAACACAGTAATAAATATAGTGAATTTTATTTGAGGTGCTTGAAAGTAGTAAAGCAAAATCAGCTAAGCCAAAAACAGCATGACATCTTCCAAAGCTGATGAATTCAGAAAGGGTCATTAGTAATTCCTTATTTTTATTGCTAAGTTTTACAGAACATTCCTTATGTCTGTTCCCAATTTATATAGTTGACAGATGTCACCACACCTCTTGTTTTTAAAATGGAATGTTAGCACCACTCCTGTAGGACTCATACAGGAAATATGGCAGGAATCTATAGGTCATTAGGGCTACTTAGAGGAGACACCTCAAGGGCAAAGAGCAGCAGGCTCTTTTGAGAAGTTCAAACAAAAGTTGTGGAATGGAAAGGACAATTTGGAGCCTTTCAGAATTAGGATACTAGATGCAAACCATAGCAAGATATTTCAGCAACAAATTCAAAATAGTTCATCTTCTTAACAAACACTAAGGCAAACAGGAGTAGCTCACTGCTGCACCATGGTGCGAAATAGGTTTTAATGTTAAAGTAAAAGAGGTAATTATTGTGAGAGTAAAGTATTAGTTAAGTAAGAAAGAACTCAAGAGTCAGTGCCTTGTTGTGAAGGGGAGACAGCTAGCAGGGTAGAGGAAGGATGCATCAGACCTTGATGTTTGGGATTACCTAGCAGGAGAACTAGGGTGAACAAAGTAGGAAGTGGTTGTTAATATAAATAGATGGAGATGGAGATAGAAGTGTGGAATGGAGGCATCTGGCAACTGTTCAGAACTGAGCATCTTTAGGACACAGAGATGAATTTGTCAAGGTAAGGATGAAAGACAAACAGAAGTGGACAGAGTCTGCCTTGGAGAGGAATCTATCTGGTAAAAGTACTTTAGGGGGGGGGGGAATGAAACCTCAGGCGACAATAGGTAGATGAACAATAAGAAGAAAATAAGGCAATACTTTTTCTTAAAAAACCAAGTGGTTGTAGAAAGGAGGGGACAGTTTTCAGAGACTTTTGGGTGTCACTGGATCCTGTGCAGTAGAAGAACAGAGACCTGGAATTCGGAGCGAGAGAACATGGAAAAGAGAAACAAAAGGGAACAGCTTTCCTTTTCAGGATTCCCTTGCATTCCACTGCAAAAGGTGTGTGTGGCTCCAAAATTCCCATTCTCTGACGGGGCTGCTAAATCGACTTTTGAATTTGAACAAGTCGAGGTTCTCAGTCCTCTCAGGGGGGGCAAGCCAGCAAAGGGCCGGAGTTGGTGAAAGGGAAAGAGAAGGTGCCAGCCAAGACGGCAGGAGAACTGGGGAGCTGAGGATGCGCGCAAAGAAGAGATAAGAGAATGACAGCGCAAGTTCGGCTGTTGACGGATGAAGGATAGACAGGGAGGCATGATGGAGAGGGACAGGTCAGAATAACGAGGGTATTAAAAATAAATAAATAAATAAATAAGCAGGCGGGAGGTAAGCAAGCAAAAGGCAAGTTGAAGGACCAGGTGGAGTCAAGGGAGATTTTGGGAGGGGGGGGATCGCATGAAAGGCACCATAGGGATCGCATGAAAACGGGGTGGGGGGTGTCGAGTTGGTGTCACGAAACTCCTCTCACGACCCCGGCCGGCCCCTTCTCCCTCAGACCCCTCCGGAGCCGGTTCCCGCATCCCTACGAGGAGAGGAGGAGACGAAGCATCGAGGGATGGGAGAACAGCAGCAAGCCGGTACTTTCCCCTCCGCCTCCCCCATTGCCCACCACCGGCAGCGCCACGCACGCCCCCTCCTCTTAAGCCGGTGCTGCCTCTGCCTGCCGCCCGCCCGATCCCCTCTCAGAACCTTTTACCTCAAGTTCCCTCAGAAAACCCAGCCCGGGACTCCCTCACCTCTCCGCCTGTGCTGCTGCTGCTGCCGCCTCCTCCTCCTCCGTCGGAGATCTCCATGAGGCCGGCGGCGGCGGCAGGAGGCGGGGGCGGAGGAGGGCAGGAGGAGGGCTCCGCTTCGGGCTCAGGCTGAGGCTCCTCCGCGCCCTCCGGCGGCGCGAAGGGCACCATGACTCTGTGGCGGCGGCGGCGGCGGCGGCGGCTGTCGTCGTCGTCCTGGTGGCGGCCGCCGCGCTCCTCCTCCGCCTCTCCTCCTCGTTCTCGCCCAAGCGGCGCCGCGGCGGGCAGGGACGGGGCAGCCGTTCATGCTCTTCCCCTCCCCTCGTGCTGAGGGGACGGGAAGGAGGAGGGGGAGGGAGAAAGGAGGGAGTTTCGCCCTCCCTCCTTCGCTCGCTCGCCTTTCCCCTAGTCAGCCGAAGCCTCCAAGGCTGCTGCGGCTTCGCTCATCGCTCACAGCCTTTCCATGCAGTAGCCCGTCGAGGAGGAGGAGGAGCTCCTGCTGCTGCTGCTACCCGGGCAGGCGGGGGCGGTTCCGCGTTACGCCGACCTCCCCTCCTCCTCCTCCTCCTCCTAACATGGCGGGAGGAGAAGGCCGCCGCTAAACCGGCGTCTCTGCTTTGGTGGGCTGTTGGGTGAGGGAGAAGTGATGTCAGGCCCGGGTAGAGGAGAATTCCCCCTACGGGAGGGGGGAGTTGCAAGCATCACGCGTAGGGTGGTGGGAGGGGGTGAGGAGGTAGAGTTGGGGAGGGAGCCCGTGAGGGGGAGGGAGGGGAGGTGTGGCGTCAGCGATTGCGTGGGCTCGGGGAAAGGTGACGTCGGTGGCGATGACGTTGGCGCCCGCTGCTTTTCCACCGCCACCCATCTCGTCTTCCTCTCCCTCCGCACCACCACACCGCCACAGAAATGTGCAACGCTGCTCGGATCAGAGGAAGAGGGAGATTTGGATGTTTTAAATAGCAAAGGCTATTTTATACTCTGGATGAATTGGGTTGGGTGAAAGGGGTAGGGGGGGCACAGGCAAGCAGTGAAAGAACCAATTTAATTTCTTTTAAAAAATAAAAAATAAAAAAATCCAGATGCTATCGAGACAGTCGTGCTGCTGTTGCAACTGAAGCACCCTGAAAGGCTGGTGCCCCCAGTAAACCGGTTAGGGCTGCAGCTCCAAACGTTTGATTCCCCCCCCCCCGATGTTCCATTTAGTTATTTCGTGAAATTTGCATACCTCTTGACTAAGAAGAAGAAACCTCAAAGTGGTTTACAAAAGGAATAAAACAATAACATCAATAAAACAGCTGTGACATATTAAAAGAGTGATTAAAAAATAGCTCTAAGCTAAGGACCAAGTTAAAACACACCAACATGCTATATATTTGGTAGGCTTGCCTAAACAAGAATGTTGGTTTAAAAAAAAAGGCTTCAAAAAGATTACAGTGAAGGCACCTGTCTGACGTCAATAAACAGGCAGTTAAGTGCTGCCACACTTAAGATGGATTTCTTACAAGTGCAGAATGGGTATTATGTGGCACCTGTAGCAGTGCCAGTTCCACAGATCAAAGCAGCCAGGTAGGCGTATATGGCGTAAGGCAATCTCACAAGTAAACTGCTCCCAAGTTATTAATGGTTTTATATACTTGAAATTGGCCCAGTAAGCAAGTCAACAACCAGTATAGGTCTCTGAGCACAGGCATTATATGCTGACAAGGTCTCACTCCTGCCAGCAATTGTGCCACAGCATTCTGGATCAAGTGCAAAGGAAGCCACATATGGAGCACGTTGTTGTAATCCAATCTTGGATGTAAGCAATGCATGAACTACTGTGGCCAAGCTTTCCCAGTCCAAGGTGCTTCTAGCCTCTGAGGCTGCCTTGGTCTCCAGTGACAAAGCTGGATCCAGGCAAACCCCCGGTCTGTGGACCTGCTCATTCAAGGGAAGTGCAACCCTATCCAGAAAAGGCAATTGACCAATTTCTCAGACATGGGAACCACTCATCCGCAGTGCCTCTGTCTTGCCAGGACTCAAATTCAGCTTGTTTTTCCTCATCCATCTCACCAGTATCTCTAAGCACTGGTCTAGGTACTGCATGGCTTCTCCCTGTTCAGATGCTCACTATGCTCCAAAAAGTGGCCTAAATTATATTGAATGAATGCACTTACAGTACTATAGAATCTAATTATCAAGTCCCAATGAACACAGGAAACAGATCCTGTAAGATTAAGTTGCAACAAGAGTCTTTGACGATTTTGTAGTCTTAAAACAACTACAGGGACACGGGTGGCGCTGTGGTCTAAACCACAGAGCCTAGGGCTTGCCAATCGGAAGGTTGGTGGTTCGAATTCCCGTGACGGGGTGAGCTCCCATTGTTTGGTCCCAGCTCCTGCCTACCTAGCAGTTCAAAAGCATGTCAAAGTGCAAGTAGATAAATAGGTACCACTCCGGCGGGAAGGTAAACGGTGTTTCTGTGTGCTGTTCTGGTTCGCCAGAAGCGGCTTAGTCATGCTGGCCACATGACCCAGAATCTGTCAGCGGACAAATTCCGGCTCCCTCGGCCTATAGAGCGAGATGAGCGCCGCAACCCCAGAGTCATCTGCGACTGGACCTAACAGTCAGGGGTACCTTTACCTTTACCTTTTTAAGACAGCTACCTCTCTGAAATAAAAAGTGATGGTTGAAAAGATATGTGCAAACTGGGACCTTTCTTCCACATCAGGTTTCAAGGACCTGCTTCTAAGAATGTTTAGAGTGCCTTTTCCCAACACTAAGGCCTGTGTACTTTACTGCTGATTGCAAGGTGGGTAACCTGTAAGACACTGGAGTTAACACCACATGCAAAGTTCAGTTTGTGCCACACCATATTATCCCTATCTCCATAAGCTCTTGAAGGGAAATGTGATGTATCATAAGCCAAATTTTGTATGTACTGGTTGAAGATATGCACTGGTTGGCTGAAAGTTGGCGGAATAATATTTATATAATACTTACCCCCAAATGCTCAAAGAGTGTCACATGTATTCTGATAGTTATTGTTAGAACATCCCTACAATGTAAGTTACTATTATTATCTTTGCCATATTGGGGGTGGGAAAGGTTTAGTGACAGCAGGCATACAACTAACTCATTCTTCTCTCGTAAAGTAGATTCAAAGCTATTTAGAACTTAAAAGTTAAGAACCAGCACATTGAATTGTGCCTGAAACTGAATAAGCATACAATGTAATTCTTTATGAATTGATCTAGTAATATGCATCCTGCTATCAACAGCAGGCAGAATTCAGCTTCAAGAATTCTGAAGTTTCTAAGTCATCTTCAAGGGCAGCCTCCCATATAATCACAGCAGTACAACAGTACACCACAGCAGTACAAATGGAAGACTAACAGGGCTGGAAGACTCACCATAGCTAGGCTATCCCTAACCAGGAATGGCTACAACTAGGCAAATTAACCTAAGCTGGTAAAAGGTACTTGGTACCACTTGAGCTTTCATTAACAGAGCTGGATCAAGGAGTATTCCCAGGCTGTGCACCTGCTCTTTCAGAGGGAGTGCCAAACCATTCAGAACAGGAAAAACAGCAAGCTCCCAGACCTGAGAACCACCTACCCATATCACCTTAATCTTGTCAGGCTTCAACATCAGTTTCTTGGCCCTTATCCAGCCCTTTACCTAATCCAAACAACAGTTCTGAAATCCTTTGAGATGTTTGTAGGCTGTCAACCTCCCACACACCTCTCCCTGGCATTTTTTCCTTTTCTTTTCTTCAGCCTTCCAACCTTTTGCCATCATGTTCATCCTGCTCGTCTCCACCCCTTGCTTATAATATCTTTGCTTTTGGGTGAAAGGCAGTGGTTGCGCAGAGCAACTGCAAATGTTCTTGGGCAGTACTAATTATCTGGGTTTAGCCCACTTTTTGGGACTGAACCAGACTTGATCTCCCTAATAGATGTCCTTTATGAAAAGCTACCCTGTGTTACTCAATCTTTAAGTGGTGTTTTGATAGCAGTAACCATTGTATCCTGGACCAGTTGTTCAGGATGGCTATCAGAATCACTGTATTACTTCAATTCCTGCCTGTGGCTGAGTCCAAAGAGCATTGGCAGAATGCTCCTTGGTGGCTGTCATTGTGCTATGGGGTTCTGCAGGGCACTATTTTGTCCCCAGTGCTATTTAGCATCTAAATAAAGGAGTCAGCAGCAGCCATTCAGAGTTTTGGAGCACAGTGTCATCAGTACTCTGATGACACACAGCTCTATTTCTCCATAACATCTTAATCAGGAGTGGCTGTGCAAGCCCTGGACCAATGCCTGAATGCAGTGAAGGACTGGATGAAAGCCAATAAATTAAAATGAGAATCATAGAATTGTAGAGTTCAAAGGGACCATGCGGATCATCTAGTCCAACCCTCTGCAATGCAGGAATCTTTTACTCAACATGGGGCTCGAACCCATGACCTTGAGATTAAGAGTCTCATGTTCTACTGACTTTATGTTTTGTACCACATTGATAATTTATATTCAGGGGCTATCTATAAATATTTTAAATAATAAATAAATAACTATTTAGCTAAAATTACTCAATGCCTACATCATTTCCCAAGTTATTTGGTCTCTAGAGCAGGGATCAGCAACCTTTTTCAGCTGTGGGCTGGTCCACCGTCCCTCAGACCATGTGGTGGACGGACTGTATTTTGGGGGAGGAAATGAACGAGTTCCTATGCCCCACAAATAACTCAGAGATGCATTTTAAATAAAAGCACACATTCTACTCATGTAAAAATACCAGGCAGGCCCCACAAATAACCCAGAGATGCATTTTAAATAAAAGGACACATTCTACTCATGTAAAAACACGCTGATTCCCGGACTGTCTGCAGGCCGGATTGAGATGGCGGGCCTTAGGTTGCCTACCCCTGCTCTTGAGTATTGGTCCAACAAGTAGATTAGGACCCACACATGGTCTGACTTATGGTGGGTCTCATCTGTTGTGCTATATTTCCATTTGTTTTTTTAAGAGTAGCAGTATGGGAGAGTGCTCTTGTGCTTGAATTCTGCTTGTGGGTTTTCCACAGGCATCTGATCAGCCACTGTGAAAACAGATGGGCCATTGGCCTGATCCAGCAGGCTCTTCTTATGTTCTTATCAACATTAAGATGAAATCTTTATAAGGCTGGTGTTTATTACTCTGGGTGCTTTATAATAAACCTCATAAAGCCTATTCTCAATCCTTTGTAAGCATTCTTCCTAAGCTGAGATGCCCTGTAATCAAGGCCAAGTTTGCTTTTGGATGTGTGAAAATGCAAGCAATGTAGAGAGGTGTATATTTTCCAAAGATGTGCATTCTGCAGATTTTCACACTTCTGGCTGTGCAATCCCTTTCTCTGAATATTGTGGTCTCATGTTAGGCTTCCCACTTTTGCATTTGTAGGTATCTGTAGATGTGTGCAGCCAACCATGGCTTGACAAATTAATATGATGAGGGCCCAAATATGCATATCCCCAGTTTTCAATTAAGGCATGGCTAGGCTTCAGCAAAATTTTTAGCACCATTCCTATGATTAATTCTCTCTCCCACCATTTCCTGTGACATAGCAGAGGAAACAGTCACTGCAGTCACTTGTTTGGGCATCTGGCTTGGCTTCTTTGTAGGAGCTAAAAGGTGTAGGAGAAGGAATATTTATTCCTCCTGCCCATTTCCTTGAAACAATCTGTGCCCAGTGACCTTAAAAATTCATCCATGGGTGACTAACTAGAAATACCTAATGCAAGGCAGGGCAGATTTGCACAAATAATATGTTAAGAGACCACATTTGTGGTGGTACACACTACACAAACAGGGCTCCTCCAGTCCAGATGACCATTCAGTCTGATTCGCTTACACAGAGATTAGATTATGTCCAGTCTTTATTGAGCATTCATTCTGATTTTGTAGGTGGTAGTTACACGACAATGAATATTCATCCTGGTTTGCTTGAAGGTGTTTACACATGTTCCCATTGATTATTTGTTTTCCCCACACTTTTCATCATTGAGGCCCTCCTTCATGTGCCTCCTCTGAGAGAGATCCAGAGAATGGCAATAAGACAGGGGTGTCAAACTCAAATTCATCGGGGGCCGCATCAGCAGTTTGGTCACCCTCAAAGGGCCGGTTGTATCTGTAGGACTATGTGTCCACTCTTTATTATCATAAATTGTCACTGCATTCAATTATTACTGTTTTTTTTGTAATAATGTAAGTAATAACTAGCTCTGAAAGCAGAAACATAGTCAGAATAATGGCAAGTAGATATTCAAATGTACAATTATTGTACAATTTATTGAAAAAATGATTTTTGGTAACTGCACTGGGTGGTGGAGGCTCGCTAGGGTTTCATGCAGGCGCTCTGCAGAGCTACTGGTACCTGGAGATGCTGGGGTCCTTCTGCATGCAGGACAAATGTTCTGCCAGTGAGCCACCACCCTTCACCAAAGGGACTGGCTGAGGTTGACTCACTGGAGCTGCTCTCCTGGTTCCAGGGTTTAAGGGCCAGAAGTATAAAGCAGCATCCTATGTTTCTGAGGAGAGGGAGAGGGAGGGGAGGGGAGGGAGGGAGAGAGGAAGGAAGGAAGGAAGAAAAGAGGGAGTGGGAGGGAGAGAGGAAGGAAGGAAAGAGGGGAGAGAAAGAAGAGTAGGAAATAAGGAAGGGAATAAAGAAGGAAAGAAAAAGAAAGAGAGAAAAGACGGAAAGGGAGAAAAAAGGAAGGAAGTAGAGAGGGAAAGAGAGAATAAGAATGAGGGAGAGGAAGAAAGATGGGAAGGACGGAAGGAAGGAAGGAAGGAAGGAAGGAAGGAAGGAAGGAAGGAAGGAAGGAAAGAGGGAGCAGGAGGGAGAGAGGAAGGAAAGAGGGGAGAGAAAGAAGAGTAGGAAAGAAGGAAGGGAATAAAGGAAAGAAAAAGACGGAGAGAAGACAGAGATAAAGAAGGAAGGAAGGAGAGGGAAAGAAAGAATAAGAATGAGAGAGAGGAAGAAAGAAAGGGAAGGGGGGGTCGCCGCCTTGATTCAGCGCCAGAAAAGAGCGTGAAGGGACCCAGAGGCAAAAAGCATTTCCTGTGCAGCGTGAGGCAGCGGGTGTCCGTTTTAGGAGACGTGCGTAAAGCCTCAGAGTTGCACGTTCATGAGGCTGAGCCGCTGCTGAGCTCACGTTCATGAGGCTGAGCCGCGGCAGGAGGAGGAGGCGGCTTGCCGGGTCAGTGCCCGGCAGCGCCGTACGGAGATTCCCAAGCCTCTGGGACGCAGCAGTGCTCTGTAGCACTTTGAATCCTCCTCCTCCTCCACGCGGCGCTGCTGGGTGCTTTGTCTGTGCTTCAGCAGCACCAGCAGCAGCAGCCGTTTCCAGGCGCCGAGCCGTGGCAGGAGGAGGAGGATTCAAAGTGCTACAGAGCACTGCTGCGTCACAGAGGCTCGGGACTCTCTGTGCGGCGCTGCCGGGCGCTGACCCGGCAAGCTGCCTCCTCCTTCTTCTGCTGTGGCTCGGGGCGCTCCACGCAGCGCTGCTCTGGCCGCCTTTTACCCCCCCAGGCCCCAGCTGTTTGTCAGCGCTTTGTCGGCGCGGCGCTTCAGCAGCAAGGTCCCGCTGCTGGGTCCCGCTGGCTGGGGCGCTCGGCGGGCCACATGACGAGGTCTGGCGGGCCGGATTTGGCCCGCGGACCTTGTGTTTGACACGCATGCAATAAGAGAATGGGCATTTTCTGCAGTGGCTCCCTGTTTGTGGAACGCTCTCCCCAGGGTGGTTCACCTTTAGGCACCATGCTAAAACATCCCTCTCCTCCCAGGTCTTTGGCTAATTAAACAATCTATGACCTTTTACACTATGGGAGATGTTATTTTTGTTTGTTATTATGGTATGTATTTTGTGTTTTTATGTTGTAACAAATCTTTGGATGAAAGGCAGCATAGAAATTTAATGAAGAAGAAGAAGAAGAAGAAGAAGAAGAAGAAGAAGAAGAAGAAGAAGAAGAAGAAATGGGTGAAATTTGGATAAAAGGTAGCATAGAAATTTAATAAACAATAAGAAAAATATAAAGAATATTAAGAAATGGATTTGTGGCATTAGGAATGCAGAGCATTGAATTCAGTTTAATTGTACAGTACAGTACAAGCTTAAATTTCCAGTATGTACTATGTACTTGAATCTCTCCCAGAAAATAATGAGAGTCATATGTAAAACATTTATTTCTGCTCTCCACTATTTCCCAGCTAAAAACAGGGACACACTTCTGTGCTTTACCTAACACCTAATATTTCCCCCTATCTCCCTCCAGCCCCATCAAGGCACATTATTTTTAGGGCTACAGAGTGCTTAGTATATTAATTTGTTAAACTAAAAGCATCTTTCCTCAATTAATCAAGTAAAAATTGCCCTGATTCAGCGTGTGTGTGTGTGTGTGTGTGTGTGTGTTATGAAAACCCAATAAACTACCACAGAAATTCCAGAGGATTACCAACAATCCAGAATTAAATACATTATTAATCAAGACTTTCAAACCATATCCTCTCTCTCTCTCTCTCTCTCTCTCTCTCTCTCTCACACACACACACACACACAGAGAGAGAGAGAGAGAGAGAGAGAGAGAGAGAGAGAGAGAGAGAGAGAGAGAGAGAGAGATTTAGCCAACTAAATGTTACTCAAAGTAGATCCACTGAAATTAGTGGAACTAAATTACTCATGTTCATTAATTTCAATGGGTAAATTATGAGGATGACTAAGATTGGATACAAGCTAGCTAGCTAGGAAAACTGAAGATAATAAGCATCATCTTTCTCTTTTGTCTTATATAGGAAGGAATGAGATTATGCCTGCTATAACTCACACATGCATCATTTTAAAACAAAGAATGCATGCTTTTGGCATCATACATATATTTGTTTCCTTATGCAGGTTTAATTGACTACGGCTCATACAATTAAATCATTAAGATGTCTTTAATGTTCTCTACCTGTTGTATTTATATTTTGCTGCCATTGTGCTGTCCTTATGTGGGTAGCTGAAGGGGCAACGCTCCACACACCCCACTTCCAGTGGAGAGGCAGCACCAGCTTCTGGGGAGATCTCATTCTACGTAGCTGCTGCCAGGTGGGTCACTGCTGCTGAGTTGGAAAGGGAACTGGAGGTGCAAATGAGTGCTGGAGGTCCTGGGAAGAGGTTTTCCAAGCGCAAAAACAAGAAATTTACCGGTAGTTGATTTCAACAAGTGAGGAGGGGTTTGAAGGTGAGTAGCTTTACTTGGATTTTCAGTTGTGGGGGGGGGGGGGTTGGAAGCCAATCAAAATATGTTCTGTGAGACTTAAAAAAAGAAGAAGAATAGAAATAGGTGAAGGCAAGACATTTGCACATTCCAGAGGTCCCAGGTTTCTGGTGATCCAGTCCCTTGTTCATGACTATGAAGAGATTGTGGTGGGTAATGTTCTCCCATTGGATTTTGTCCCCTGAAGTCAAGTCTCTGCATAAATGCTATGCTCGTTTACAAGCAAAACAAAATGGAAATTGTATGAGTCAAGATAGCAGGGCAATACCTGGCAACACCTGTTTACAGACAGACCTCAAATTTTCATGGAAATGTTGCCCTTTAAGATTGGCTCTTCCAACGCACATTCGAGGGTGTCTTGATAGTTTTGCTTTCATATGGCATCACTTGTGACTTTAGAGCATCACAGAAAAAAGCTAGCAAGTGAAGAAAAAAAACACAAGGCACTTGGGTTTGTCATTCCCCCCTCCCTATTTTTTTGTAACATTGGCAAGAATGATGGAACAATCTGGTCCACCACATGGTTCAGGAGAAGATTCTCTCTCTCTCTCTCTCTCTTGTTCAAAGGCAGTGTTCACATTTGTAAATCTGGGTACAGACTCCAGGCTGTTGTAGCGTTGTTTATCTGAAAATGTTGGGAAGAACTACATATTTTATTCAACTAACCATAATAATACACTGTAACACAGCTATGTGATTCTAAAAGAGAATTGCAGTTCATGGGTGCTGATATATCTGCCTTCATATAGTCATATAACAAATGGCAATATTAGTTGTTTTAGCAAAATATATATGATGACTTCTTCTGAAGTTTAGAAATTTGGACTGAATGTTTGTTTTTAAAGGGCATTTGCAGCAGCCTTTGGCAGATTGCAAGAAAACTCAACCTAGAATTCAAAACAGTCATAGGTGTAGGTCATGGGACTTTGGGACACAAGTATCACAGGTGGAGTTGACCAGCAAGTAAAGCAAACCATGAGCAGTAAGCAAAAATAAACCTTAGTTTCTGCTCATTGTTTGGAGAGAACAAACCATAAGCACTGGTTCAGCTATAATGGTAAGCAAGCCTATGAGTTGGCTTGCTTGCTTGTTTATTACATTTATGTCCTACATTTTCCTCCAAGGAGCTCAAGGGGGCATACATGGTTCTCCTTCTCCTCATTTAAGCTTCACAACAACCCTGTTAGGCTGAGAGACAGTGACTGGCACAAGGTCACCCAATGAGCTTTATGGCCAAGTAGGGATTTTAACCCTGGTCTCCCAAGTCATAGTCTAGCATTCTAACCACTACACCACACGAGCTTTCATTGTGTCAGAATCTGGGGAGAAGCATAGGAGCCAGCTCCTAGAGGCCATGGGGACTTTGCCCCCACAATAAAATATTTGAGGGGGCTGGGCCCCCACACAGTTGATGGGCATTCCCATTCAAATGGTGTGTGTGCACTGTGCCATGTGATCAATTATGCAGGGCGGGGCTTATCTGGGCCTCCACAATATTTTATTCAAGTTGGCACCCCTGGGGGAAAGTGAACCTGGCACTAGTCATAAGCGGCAAACATCCCCACACTGCTCTTTCTCTAAATATTTCCCAGCATTCTGCTACAGGGAAGACCTCAAAAGCAGTTAATCCTAAAGCAACAACATTTCCCATATTTTCCATGACGAGTTACTGTCCATTGGCACATATATTGGTCTGTATTCAAGAAACTAATCTCTCTTGTGGCCAAACAAAGCACTTTCCCACCAATTTTTTTGCCTCTGTTAATTTATCTACAATCACATTAAAGGTATACTGTAGTTAAATTGTTGTCCATCTGGATGTTGTCCTTTATCGGACTCTCCTGCCTGGTCCTGCTGGCAAATTTCAGTATGTCCACATCATGGGTATCCTTAAATCTACTGGCAGTTCTGCAAAAGGTCCTTTCTTCCTCTCCTTCCCACTCTTGACATAGATTGGAAGGAGCTACCGTAACTCGTTCTATCATACAAATTGCTAATCAAAGGTCTCCAGAGATATGATCAAGAGGGTCAATCCATTCAGATTGTCTGCCAGCAATTCCCTTTCCACCTCTTCCTGCCCAACCCAGTCACAGAACAGCTGTTGTATGAAAACAATAAAAGCAAACAATGAAACAGATCCTCCAAGTGTCCCTATTTTCCAGGGACAGTCCCGGATTTACAGAAGCCATTTTGGTTTCTGATTTGATCCCGGAATGTCCTGCTTTTTCTTAGTTCCTAGGATGTCCCTATTTTCACTGGAGAAATGTTGGAGAGTATGGAGTTATGTGGAACCCCCCCCCCACACACACATAACTCCCCACCCCACCCCTGAGCAAAGGAAATTAGTAACTATACAACCTTTAGAAGAGGTTGTATAGCGGTTGTATAGAGTGGCTGGGGCAATCCTGTCAGATGGGCAGGGTATATATAAATAAATTTTATTTCATTATGGAATAAGACATCCCTATTTTCATTGGATAAATGTTGGAGGGTATGATAAAGCATCTACAAATATAAAGTTTTAAGTAGGGGAAGTCGATATGGTGCTCTCTAAAGGCTGCTTGATTAAACTTCCTCTCAGGCCCAGCCAACATGGTCATGACTCAGGAATGATAGGAGTTGTAATCCAACATCTGGAGTGTGTCATCTTGGCTACCTCTTATCTAAAGACTGCAGCAATTACTGCAGAATAAGACCCATCTTAACAAGTCCTAGCTAATATAGGGATCAGACCCTACCTTATATTTATTTATTCATTTAACAAAATTTATATACTGCTTGACTGCAACAAAACCACTAAGTGGTTTGGAGGATATATTGAAACTATAAATAAAAACAGTAAAATCAAGTAATTAAAAATATTTTAAAAATAATTAAAATCAGCAGTAAACTACAAAGGGAGGAGAAGTAGGATAGTGTATGGAAGGGACTTTGCTCTGCAGTTATGCATCCTGGTTTTCCTTTGCTTGTTCCAAATCCATGTATGTAGACAGGGATTAGAGTGCATGAACAACAGCCAGTAGTCCGCAATTTGCTTTGAGATGTGCTGTTTTTAGTTTAGTTTTTAAATTATCCATTATGAGACAAGCCTTCAGTGCTATTTGCCCTCTCACTTGATGCTACATTATGAGGCGAAATAATTGTAAGTGCACTTTTGCTATATCACCTTCATTATAACAGCTAATCCATACTACTCCCCAGCTCAAATGTTATTGTTCTGTTAACTGGTTTCCTATCAGCGAAAGTGAAAGAAAAAATCATTTTAGAGAGACCACTCATTTTAGACTGATTGCTCTGTTTCTCAACAACCTTGGTTTATTAGCACTGTGCTTGTTGAGTTTTAAATGAGAACCACTCTCTCTCAAAACAACATGGTAGAAAATGTTATCTTTGCAATGTTATGATATTGCTATGAATTGTTAGACTTGTTACTGACTTTCTTTGTGTAACTTAACAATGAGTTCTGATTGCTTGCGATTGCTAGTGGTTGGCAGGAGGGCATGGAAAGCTAAATGAGAGGAGACTGGGATGAGAAACAAAATCCAACAATCCTTACTGATAATAGGCACCGCAGAGTTAATAATTTGTCACTGCACTCTGCCTTTGGTGCCACTTTTAAGAGCATGGGCCAACCTTAAGATTTTCTGAATAGACTGGGAGAAAACAGGGTCCCAGAAGGAAGTGGAAAGATTAGGCAGCCAGCTAATTAAGGACCAGAGAGAAGATCAGCAGGGAAAAGCAGTGCTACAGGTTGCTATTTTATCCCTATCGGAATTAAACATTTAAATGAAGCTGTTGGGACGGGTCATTAGAAGGTGGGGGGGGGGGGTAAGGTGCCATCATTATGCTGATGATACTCAGCTCTATTCCTTCCCAACAACTGGATCGGAAGAGGCTTTGCAATGCCTGGACTGTCGCCTAGATGTAGTGTTGTGAGTGAAGAAAAATAAACTGGAGGTAATGAAATGCAATCTACGGATGTTTCAAATAAATAAACAAATGGGAGTAATGTGTTATGGGAAATCTGGGTGCAAGGCTACTCTGCCACCCAGCTTGTCGGGCATGAGCCCGCGGTCCACTGCGGAATGAAAAGGAAGGAGTCCAGTCACCATCCGGAGCAAAATAGCAAAGTTTATTACTGCGCAGCAGGTTCAAGCCAAGACTGAACAGTGGGAGCAGGGTTGCAAGAACTTTTAAAACTTCCCACCTAAATCCCAGAATACATTTCCGAAGAAGAGGAGGAGGAGGAGGAGGAGGAGGAGGAGGAGGAGGAGGAGGAGGAGGAGTTTGGATTTGATATCCCGCTTTATCACTACCCAAAGGAGTCTCAAAGCAGCTAACATTCTCCTTTCCCTTCCTCCCTCACAACAAATACTGTGAAGTGAGTGGGGCTGAGAGACTTCAAAGAAGTGTGACGAGCCCAAGGTCACCCAGCAGCTGCATGTGGAGGAGCGGAGATGTGAACCCGGTTCTCCAGATTACGAGTCTACCGCTCTTAACCACTACACCACACTGGCTCCCAAAGCATCATTCCTACATCATAGTTACATAGCTAAACGTCAGAAAAGGGGAGGTACATACAATATTAACATACTGGTAAACAGGGACCCAGGTGGCTCTGTGGGTTAAACCACAGAGCCTAGGGCTTGCTGATCAGAAGGTCAGCGGTTCGAATCCCTGTGGCGGGGTGAGCTCCCGTTGCTCGGTCCCAGCTCCTGCCAACCTAGCAGTTCGAAAGCACATCAAAATGCAAGTAGATAGGAACCACTACAGCGGGAAGGTAAACGGCGTTTCCGTGTGCTGCTCTGGTTTGCCAGAAGCGGCTTTGTCATGCTGGCCACATGACCCGGAAGCTGTACGCCGGCTCCCTCGGCCAATAATGCGAGATGAGCGCGCAACCCCAGAGTCGGTCACGACTGGACCTAATGGTCAGGGGTCCCTTTACCTTTACCTTTTTAAACAAGATTAACATAAGGGTAAATGGTTCAGGGCAAAAGTAAATGTGTGATAAGTACCAGGAGGAACTTCTTGAGTATCCACAGCAAAAGAACAATAAGGTCCTGGTTTTGCATCGTCTGCCCCCTGGGTGGGTCTGGTGATGGGATTAGGCTTGGCCAACAAAGTGCCTCTGGGCACTTCCTGGAGTCCCTTTTCAAGGGCAAAATAGCGTTAGAATGGAGGAAACTGGAGTTTATTTTATTTTATTTTTAAAACTGGGTAATTTCCCTGAGCTGTCAATTCAAAAGGATACATTTATGCATAATATTTATAACAAATGGAAAGGATCAACCAAAGAAAGGGGCACGCCCCCCCCACACACACGTGTGTGTGTGTGTGTGTGTGTGTGTGTGAACTCAGAGAGGTTAGAGACAAGGGGTCAAACAATGGGAAATTTGCAGCAGGTGGCCCAATGTACAAATGAAAATTGGGGTGTGTGTGTTTTGAATTAGCTAGAAGAAGCTTTCATTGCAGGTGCCTGGAAAATATACAGGTTTTACAAGCTGCTGTTATGACATAAAGTTCCATACATCTGTATAATTTACCTAAATTGCTTTCTTTCTTTTTTCATAATGAAGGCTTTAATCACGCTCCCTTGCCTTCTGATTCTTGGTGGGGTTTTCCCTCATTGTTATTATTTGGCCCACATTGCTTAACTGCATCAACTTTACTCTCAATGATGTCACCCATTAATGGACATTTAAACTTCCCTTCACATTCCAGCTCCTAGTCTTGATTTACTGTCATAGTACCCATTACCCAGAATTCTCATTTATGCTCCTTTTCAGGAATGCATTCTTTTCCAATAAAGCATTTAGGACACTTTTATGTCTGTGGTTATACATGATACAAAATGGAATGCATCTTAAAGATACATATAAGGCTAAATATGTTCATAAGAGTTTTCCTACATCCTAGTCATCATTTAAAATTATTGCGAGAAAAATCTCAAGGTTCTCTTGCATACAAAACAGATTCTAACGGGAGAGAGACAAGACATGTACGGTATTACATTAATTTTCTCCCCTTCCTTCAAAGGGATTGGGGTTGCATCCATAGGGTCACTCTGTTTGTCCCCATAATGATGCCCTCAGGTAGAAACAACAAAAAGTAGCACCTTAAACACCAAGACATTTATTGTGACAGAGGCTTCATGGGCTCAGCTGAATGCAGTGAAATCTTAGTTAGCGGGAATATAAAGGTGAAAATAGTAAGGTGGGAGCTGAATGGCAATGTGGTGCAAAAATTACAGTGAGTGACTTACATGTATGTTAAATGGGCAAACATTTACTTTTTTACAGCAGCAGATTTGTGCATGGATTATAGTTACAAGAGATTCCAACTAAACATCAGGAAGAACATTCTGACAGTAAGAGCTATTCGACAGTGGAACAGACTTCCACAAGAGGTGGTAGACTGTATTTCCTTTGATGTTTTTAAGCAAAAGTTGGATGTCCATCTGTCATAGATCTTTTAGTTGAGATTCCTGCATTGTAAGGGGTTGGGCTCGATGCCCCTTGAGTTTCCTTCCAAGTATACAGTTCTATGATTCTACTCTGCAGTGCTGAGATGATTGTGTTGCCACCTATAGTTCAGCTGGAAACAAACAAACAAAAAACAGCAGATACCCTGGCACTGGTAAGTTAATTAATACCTGTAGTGTGACCAAAAAAAAAGAATCCTTTGAGTCAATTTAATGCACAAGTGATGACATGGAACTTTTTAATGAACCTCTGAGGTATGTTAGGCACTGGGAAAAAGAGAGAGTTATTTATTTATTATACTCTATGTGCTGATTTTCATCAACAACAAGAAGTTCTTCTTGGGGCTTCCTATTTCTGGTGGTGAGAAATGGCTGACTACCACACCATTGGACCTCAGCCGTGCCAGTAATTCAGGGTTGATATGGGGGTAATTAGCCCTGGCAGCCTCCCCAGGATGGGGGAGGACTGTCTCGTAGACCCACAGACCATCCAAGATTGCCAGCTTGCATCAAGGTGCAAGCGGCAGGATGCTGGGTCCCAGAGCACGACACGGCTGGCACTCTCCGAAGCCACTCTCATAGCCAGAAATATCAGTATGAAAAAATAATTAGATTTGGACAATAAACAGACATAGTCTGGACTGAAGAAGACTGAGAAAAAAACGTGCATAACTGCACAGTCCTGGTGTTTAAGCTCAGACTTCAAAGATATATTCATCATGGTGTTTGGATTACGGAGGTGATTGGTACGTTATTTCCCCCCCCCTCTTCATACCTACTGTCACAGATGGGGTGTTGGCTACTCCCGAGTAAGCACTCCACACATCCTCTGGATTTCCATAGTTTTATTGTGCATGCTATATACAGTGGTGAGATGTCTCAAATCATGTCTGCTCTGCATGGGGCAGAAGCCCACAATGGCGTCTCGTGGGCTCTGACCCCCCTTTTAAGACTCCAAACGCCCCTCCTCCTTGCTCTATGGGTCCTCCGTGGTCCCAAACCAGGCTCCTGAGGTGCCGTTCTCTCTCCTCCCTCCTTTCCAGCCCCTGCTGAAGCTAGCTCCTCCCCTGCTTCCCTGCTACCAACCTGGAGCTGAGCCACCAGGACTCTGCAGAGCCCTGGACCCGTCTTAACCCTTCCTGTTCCTGATTTGAACTCTCAGACTTGCTGCTGCTCTCCCATCTGATGGAAGTAAGCAGAGTGGGCTGCTCTCTGCAAGCCCTCTCTCTTACACCTACAATTTTTTTTTCTATGCCAAGCCTCATTAAGAAACCTTTTGTGTGTGTGAAAAGTACAGATGGACTTCTATTTATAATTAAGTATTCAATTGCGCAGCTTTACTTAGACTTGAAAGACTTGATAAAGATAAAAGAAGAAACAAGATGGCGCTTGTTAATATGATGCAGCACGAGAAATGAGAATTCCTCCCTTTTTTAGGGAAGTGGGAAATACTTGCTAGCTGACTTTATAATGATTTGAGACAACAATTTGGGATAACATACAGTACATTTGTTTGCAGAATTTCTTCATTATGAGCGAGAGAGAAGGCTAAATGGATGTCTAGCAACCCCCCTTCTAGGGCCCAGAAGGGGGGATTGTGTGGTCTCCGGGAAAGCTGATCGATCGCCAAATTTACATTGCAATATTACAAACAGCATGCTCAACAATTTAACGATGGGAAATCAGTAACAACTTAACAATGTGGAAGTTACTGCATCATTAAATTTCAAACGTCAGGCTTGGACAACAGCCCGGATTGGAAGATTGGAACGAAGTCAGGAAAAGCTGTGCTGGCAAATAGACAGTTGAATATATATATATATATATATATATATATATATATATATATATATATATGTGTGTGTGTGTGTGTGTGTGTGTGTGTGTGTGTGTGTGTGCGCGTGCAAATAAAGTTGTACTCGATGGATGAAATGATATGTGATTTCTGACATGATTGAGAATCGCATAGCCAGGGACGGAGAACTTTAAAGCATTAAGATCGGAATGTGGAAAATATGAGAACAACAAGAAGAAAGCAGGGACGAAGATATTGGAGATATACTTCAGAGGTCCAGACCATGGGAAGCCTGGAAAAATTAATAATTAATAATTTGGATTGTAATTTGGTTGTTTTTTTATTTTAGTTTATTGTTTTTAATTGGATTATGATTATGATTTGATGGATATGTTAATTGGCTGTTTTTATTGGGGGGGGGATTAAAACAACAACAAGAAGAAGTTCTTAAAGCAGTTTACATAGTACAAGTTGGTTTAGGAGAGGTTTCGAGACAACAGTTAGCATCAGTCTAATGTACTTGCAGAGTATTCCACATCAAGGATGCCATCACTGAAAAGACATCCTCTACACCTCAGAGGTTCTCAGTGAATATGACATGAAGATATATCAAAATGTCAATGTATAGCACCTGTCTTGTATGTAACACACACACAACCTATAAAGGAAATGACACCCCACACGCTATGACCCAGAAACATAGATCATTGTATTTTAATATATCATTGTATTTTAATATTCTGTTGGAAGTTGCCCAGAGTGACTGGGGAAACCCAGCCAGATAGGCAGGGTATACAATTATTATTATTATTATTATTATTATTATTATTATTATTATTATTATTTAGGGTGTTGCCTTATATCATCCTGATTCACACGTTAAGCTGGATGAATAGCTCAGCTGGTAGTGCATGGGGCACTTAATCTCAAGGTTGTGGGTTCAAGCCCCACATTGGGAAAAAGATTCCTGCATTGCTTGGGGTTGGACTGGATTACTCTTGTGGTCCCTTCCAACTCTGCACTTCTATGATCAGCTAAGTGTGTTCTATGATCCATGATCACTTTATAGTTTATACTGTAAAAAACAACACTGGTTTAATGTGACTACTACATGCAGGTTACTATATGCTGCTGAAATCACATGTGCTTTGCTTCTCTGTTGCTGCTGCTGCTGCACATCTAGGAAGCAAGCCACAATGTGCTTAGCATTATGTTTAAACCTGGACTCATGCTTTGTTTCTAAATAAACCAGGATCCTGCATTCATATGCAATGCAGGCCTGAACATGGTTTATTTCCTGGCAGTGCAGGCTCAGGGCAGAAATGAAGCATCAGGATGCTGTGTATTCACAATAAAATGAAAGGGCCTCTGACCATTTGGTCCATCTAGCTCAGTATTGTCACAGACTGGTGGCAGCTCTTCTGGGTTTCAAGGCCAAGCTACATGAGACTTTAAATGGCGTATTTGCATCTAATGTGCAAGGTTTCTAAAGTAGAAATTGAATTGGCTGGAGGAATTGATAATCCACAGTATCACAGCAGGATGGGGAAGGAATTTAATCCTTTCTTCCCCTACTGTGATCCTGAGGAAAATCCTCTGAATAACTTTAACTTGAGTTGGCTTGTTTCCTTCTCCCTCCCATCCTTTTCCCTTCTGTGTTCTGAGGGCAGTGACTGTAATTTGTAAGCCATTCTAGGATCGTTTCTTGGCTGAAGAGCAATGCAAGCAAACAAACAAATGCAGGCTTCTGCATCAACAGGAAGGCAAGAGATTAACTATCTGCTACAGTGGAGGAAATATCCCATGACAATTCCTGATTGGTGCAATGTTGCAATGATCCTAAAAGAATCTCTGCACTTCTTGTGGCCCTGAAGCCTGCATGTGTTCATTATATGTCCAAACACACTTCTCGACATTTAAAAGAGTGCATGAATTTTGAAGCATGCTCTAACAAGTGAATTGGAAAGCAGTGCCTGGAAAGTTCACTTTTAAAAAGAAACTAGTTCAAGTTCATCCTGTCCAAAAAGGAAAAAGTTCCAGTTTGTCCTTTTGCAAAATGAACTAGTTCAGTTCAAGCTAATCCAAATGAACTTTTTAGTTCAGCCTTGGCAAAAGAAATTCAGCATTCAGTATGTTGCACAAGCTGATATGCAGAAGTATAGGATCCAAAAGTAAGTCAGGAGCCACACACAAGTAATAAAATGTCAGACAAAATGTCAACAGGTGAGGCTTTCCCCATAATATCATTTTCAAACTAAAAAAGGTTTCTCCTGCTTAATATGTGCCAGACACACAAATGTTAAAAGCACAAGGCACCATTTGCTGCTCCTGTTGAAAGAGCATGAATTTTTTCAGCAGGGAAGAGATAGGAAATGCCTCACATTCCTTCCTTCCTTCTGATTGCTCAGTGACAGTGATTACTGACTAAGTGATGTTAGGAACAGCACTGCCTCCATAGCTGCATAATAAGCCTTAGAGCTGTGCCTCCATGTTTTCATGGATATCCAGTTGACACAATTGTTTTTATTTATTTAATGAAAGCTAAGAGCCTGGGCCTCCTGCTGCATGATGTGGGTGTGAAGGGAATGAACATGAATACAAGCTAGAAATCATTAACAGTTCTACTGCAAAATGAATTTAATTCAAGTTTCGTTCATCTGAGACCTAGGACTCAGCTATACAGCTGCAAATAAAACGTTTTAAGTACAATATACAATATGCATTAGATGGCAATGGTGAGCCTTATGGAAAATTCAACATATTTTTAAAAAAAGCATTTTCAGAATGTTTTTTTATACGTGTGTAGATTCCACTCTACTTTCAGGTGTAGTTCTGAATTTTTTTACTCCAAGCACTGTGGGAAAGTAATGCAGATTTTTGTTATCACCGTGTGACTAATACAAAAAGGGTGGTAGATACTAGCAAACTATTGTTCCTGAAATAGAAATCTTGCAATCAGAATCAAAAGAAAAGAAAAATCCAGCTTAACTAAAATCTTGATAGCAGATACTTCTTACTGCTATTCTTGCTGTAAAACAGGGGTGGGGAACCTGTTGACAAATTCCAGTCAGGCAGAAGCATTTGAAGAGGAAGACAAGATGCAGGACCAGTGAGAGGTGTGATCTGGGGAGAATCCCAAGGGCTGAACAGAGAGGTCTGGAGGGCCTCATTACTGAAATTCTACATTCCTGCTGTAAAAAATCAAGTTAGCAAAGCATAGAAAAGATCCTGACTATTAGCAAGGATGACCAATGAACTTACCTTCAGGCTTGTTGTTTATCTAAGCTAGGGGTGAAGACCTCTTTTCATCCTGAGGGCTGTATCCCCTTCAGGCAGGGCCAGAGGCAAAAGGCAGTGGAGCAATTAATGTAAATTTTACCTTTGTACAGTAGGCTAGTTTCTGCACACACTCACAGTCCCCTCTCCATCCTCCAGCCAGTCAAGCAAGTGGCGTATTTAGAGATGTAAAATCTCCGGAAATTTTGAAGCTCGGGAAACCCCCAGGTTTTTTCCGGGTTTTTTCCGGGGGGAAACGGAAATTTTCGGGAAAATTGAAAAAAATGCTACATTAGCACTTCTTTTTTCTTTTCCAGATTGAAAGTCATTCTGTTACTTTAGAAACATAAAATATAACTATGGATAATTTTAATGGGCATAAAATTATCACAACTAGCATATTAAAAATATAGTGTATCCAAAGAGGAACTGAAATTTAACTTGTCATTTATCACTGTTTGCTATGCAACATGCTTACTCCACCTCCCATGTTTTGCCATAGCTGCCAAGTTATCCATTTTTTAAAGGGATTTTCCTTTATGCTGAATAGGCTTCCTCGCGAGAAAAGGGAAAACTTGGCAGCTATGGTTTTGCCCATGAGACCTTATGTATTTCCTCACACTGATGTGTGTGGTCTGTTAACCACTTTAGCTACTACTACATGCTTAAATTAGTTTATTTCACTTTTTAAAGACTGTTTTACAGCATTTAATGTTTAAAATATTTTCATTTCTTTTTTTCCTTTCATAACACTTCTCTGATTGCCACAACAACACATATACCTGAAGGCCCTTTTTGTTGCTCTATATTTTCTTCCAGTGCTTTGAGGCCTAGTGAAGAGGAACAGAACCAATGCATACCACATGTATGCAAAAACAAAACTGAAACCTTTTTCTTTTCTGGTGACAACAGCACCTCCTAAAGGAAGAAATGTATCTTGTTCTTGCATTGGAGAGTTCAGTTTGTAACCTAGGACTTGCTTGTCCTCACAGAAATTAGAATAATCTAATACCATACATAGGGGGACCCTAGTGTTTCTCAGTCTCAAGATATGAAAATGGAGGACAAGCTTCCTGAAAATACAGTTTGCCCACTAAACTTTCCCTCCAGTGTGCAGCCAAAGGAGGCTGCATTTCGTGTGTTCTAGACACAGTTTCCATTCATTTGGAGATGTGGATGAGGCCCAGCAGGCTTGGACAATGACCTGTGTAAAGAGTTTGCACACTTAACACCCTCCAAATCTTCTGGAACACAGAGAAGTTCCCTGACAGTTGTTCAGAAACAGACAATGTAGAAAAGGTTTCCCAGTGGCAGGTCATAGAATCATAGGATTGCAGAGTTGGAGGAGACTCCAAGGGTCATCTTGTTCAATTCGCTGAAATGCAGGAATCTCAACTAATGCACCATGTCCTAAACTAACCTGCAATCTTAATGAGAATATCAGAATCACCAGGATGCCTTGCTCTGTTAAGCACCTCACCTTGAGTATTAAGTATCATTCACTGTTGAAGATACAATATCTCTTGGTATGTCCCATAGAGGACCCTAAGGTCCTTGAATAATAATAATAGATTAAAGGTCCCGGGCCCTAAGGAAGCCAGACTATCCTCCACAAGGGCCAGGGCTTTTTCAGTGTCTGCTCCGACCTGGTAGAATGCTCTGTCCCACAAGATTAGGGCCCTGCAGGACTTGATCTCCTTCCACAGGGCCTGTAAGACAGAGCTATTCTGCCTGGCCTTCAATTTGAATTAGCCTGATCCTCTATTCCCTTTTCCCTTTCCCCCTTTCCTCTTCTTTGAAGAAACCCTTTCTGGGACCCCACATTTAAATTCTTATTCACACACCTCCTAGTAACTTGGCCAGTTAGCCCTGGTGATCATTCGATGTCTACTGACTGGGGTTTCCCCCCCAAAAAATGACCCCTGAATTTTTGAATTTTATTGATATTGATGCTGCATTTTATGTTGTATTCTATGCTGTTTTTAAGTCACATTTTAATCAATGTTTTATATTTGCTGTTAGCCGCCCTGAGCCTAGTTTTTAAACTGGGAAGGGTGGGGTATAAATAAAAATTATTATTATTATTATTATTATTATTATTATTTATACAGTATTGGATTATACAAGTCCCTGATATATATTTGTATGGCTGTTGTGAGCATACAAATGACAAGCAACCGTTGTCAAGATTTTACTTAAACTTTATCTGGCTGACTTTTTTTTTTTTTGCTTGCAAAATTTCTATTTCAAGAACAATAGCCTGGCAATTTCTATCAATCTTTGCATCTTAGTCATACCTTGATAACAAGCTAACCTCAGCTCCTTTCCATTCTTTTCTCCCTCTTCCTGAAAAGTGCTTTTAATATCAAAAATACTGTAACTGGATGCCATGAGAACAATCTTTTCAGGAAAAGATATGTATATGGTATTGAACATACTTTTCAAATATTGTTCTCAGCAAGGTAGGGTGACATGTATGTTCTCACATCCACAGCAGTGCTTTGAGACTCTCTATTGCTGCGTATGTATAGCTTGCTTAAGGACCAAGTCCTTGAATGCAGCTATTTTAATACAGTACTGTTCCTAAGAACCTTTAGTAAGAGTGTATATAGAGCATGTAGAGTGTATGTAGGGACGCAGGTGGCGCTGTGGGTTAAACCACAGAGCCTAGGGCTTGCCGATCAGAAGGTCGGCGGTTCGAATCCCTGCGACGGGGTGAGCTCCTGTTGCTCGGTCCCAGCTCCTGCCAACCTAGCAGTTCGAAAGCACGCCAAAGTGCAAGTAGATAAATAGGTACCACTACAGCGGGAAGGTAAACGGTGTTTCCGTGTGCTGCTCTGGTTCGCCAGAAGTGGCTTTGTCAGGCTGGTCACATGACCTGGAAGCTGTACGCCGGCTCCCTCGGCCAATAACGCGAGATGAGCACCGTAACCCCAGAGTCAGTCACGACTGGACCTAATGGTCAGGGGTCCCTTTACCTTTACCTTTTATGTAGAGTTCCAATCACACTTTGTCAAAAGGTATGAGTTTGCAGTTAGGGGTACTTACTGATACATCTTTGTCACTTGGAACTCAAGTGACTTCAATGCCAAGGAGTGCCTTTTACCAGTTTCAGCTATTCCTGGGCAGCAATAATCTGACCACAGTGGTCCATGGATTCATAAAAGATTACTGCAATATACCAAAAGGAAGAGAGGAAGCTGCCTTATACTGAATCAAATCACTGGTCCATCTAGTGGTATTATCCACACTGACTGGCAGTGGTTCTCCAGAGTGGAATCTTTCCCCAGCTCTCCCTGGAGATGCCTGAGATTGATCCTGGGATGTTCTCCATAAAAGGCAGGTGCTGTATTGCTAAGCTACAACCCTTCCCTAGGCTGCCTTTGCAGATCATCCAGCAACTTTAGTTAGAACAAAATGCTGCAGCTGCAAGGTTGCTGTCCAAAGCAAACCATCGTCAACACATGACATCTTTGTTGAATCAGCTGCATTGGCTGCCTATATGCTGCCATGATAGGTTTAAGGTATTGCTACTTGTTTACAAACCCCTAAGCAACTTGGGACCAGGCTTCTTGAGAAACTGCCTCTCTCCTTACACCCCTATCTATCCATTCCATTCCATGGCAGAAGACCTCCTGTTACTATGGACAGCTCCTACTCTTTGCCTTGTGTCCACTTAAAGTTGGGCTTTCTGTGTGGTGGCCCCTTTAGTGTGGAATTCATAACAGCTTAAGATAAGGCATGCTCCAAAATCTATTCTATGCTTAAAACATTTTTTTCTTTACCCAAATTCTTTACCCAATTTTTAAAATAATTTGTCTGAATTATTATTCTTTTTTTAAAAAAAGTCAGCTGATCATCTTCTTGTGTTTTGCTATTATTTTAACTGCCTTATTTTTTTCATGAATATTTTATGCTACCTTTTGGTTTTCTGTGCACTATTCTGAACTTTTATAATATGAGTGGTCTATAAACGTTCTTAATAATAATAATAAATATTAATCAAGAGGGAAATATAGAAGAATTTTATTCAAACTACAGGCTGGCTTATTGTCCAGATTTCAGAAAACAACTCTATATGGCAAGAGGTCAGCTGCCAGTGAGCTTAGAGAATGCCACTCCAAGCTACAGATCAGACCAAGTGATAATAAGCCAAAAACCAGAAGTTCCATGTTCAGTCCTAAGTAGACGGTAGTGACTGACACTGACACAGAATCCAAACTACTCCAGCACTGACTCAGCAGCTACTCAAGCTCCCTCATTGAGAGGTAGGGCCATAGCTCTGCAATAGAGCAAATGCTTTGCATGTAGAAAGTCCCAGTTTCAACCCCAGACGATGGACTTGTCCTGATTTGCTTGCACAATGCTTACATGGAGGTCAGACTGTGCCTGGTCTCCATTGCACATTCATTCTGATTTGTTTGCAAGGAGGTGACAGTATAAAACAACGATCTTTCATCTTGATTTGTTTGTGCAGCAGTTATATGTCTTCTTCAATCATTCATTCATCCCGCCCTTTTTTCCTGCACTTCTCTGTCACTTTCCTAAAGTCAAAAGGTCCAAGTTTCCCCTTGCAAAGTGCATATGTTGCAACAGAGTACATGAAGTCCTCTCACAAATAGTGATGCTTCAGGCCACCTTGGAATTAAGTGGGAGTTAGCTTCAGAGCCGGTGCCATGGTTTCATCCCTAGGAAACATGAACCAGTCGTGAAGCAGGGCGAATTAGCATGTGCAGGCCACCTTTCTTATAACTTGGGATAGGTGAATTTGCAACTTTTGGCTTCCCTCAATTTCTCATTTTTCTGATCTTAAGTTCAGTTTTCCACATCTCTTTGCATTCATTTTCTTAAAAAATTATTCACCAGCATTTTAGTTTGAGTTTCTCCTGACATGCACATTTTTGTATGCAATTTTGCTTAATATCACATTTTGGAAAGCAATTTTCCCCAGTACAATGCATTTGTGTATGTGGTTTTTTGTTTTTACCAATATGTGCATTTATATGTACACTTTAACACCAGTGTATGCATCTTTGTACACATTAGTTGGCTAAAGAACTGCATAGCAAAATTCACTCTGAATTTTGTGTGGATTTTGAAAGATGAGCATGTTTCGGTTCACATATTGTTTTATAAATTTTAAAAATTTAAAGTCACCTTTAAATGAAAACCGAATTGAATTTCTCCTATACCCCAACCCATAACCACAGTCACTTTTATACATACATTGGATTACCACACCAGACTTTGCAGCTTCAAAACAGACTGACACTTGAGGACCTCTCGTTTTTGAAATTAACTGTGGGGACTGACTGTTCTAAATAGTTTTGTCTTGTATTGAAGCACTGTCCATGAAAGCAGTGCCATTCATTTTCCTCTTGTTTTGCTTTTAAAGGACACATCCGAAATAGCAATTACTTTTGCTATGTATTTTTAAATTACAGCTTTGATACAGAGAAGGATGGTAAAGTGAATCACTTCTCATGTAATTGTCTTCCTCCCACTGATGACTCTTTTTTTTTTAACTAGGAAGGAAGAAAGAATAATAATCCAGGGAAGTCAAAGGGCTAACAGGCAACCCCTAGTTATTTGCAACAGTTTTTATTACTTAAAAAAAGAGAACGAAATCATGATTGGCACAGAACATGAAAATGTGTCTTTGACAGTTCAGGGTCTTCCTTCCTAATTAATAAGAAGTGCTAGACAACTGTCCTGCAGGCAGCTACATGTCTCTGACTTTTCTTGAATATCCAGTTTCAGCTGTATTTCGTGTGGCTGAGTGAAGTGACCTTGGAGGTGCTATTTTCGCTTTTTTGTTGTTGTTGTTCTATTCTGTTTTGCATTACTGAGGCCATCTACCTGGGAAAGAATGAAAGAGTGTGTGTGTGTGTGTGTGTGTGTGTGTGTGTGTGTGTGTGTTCCATTCCCACACAGGATATTCTGTCACTTTTTTGAATTATTTTATTTTATACAAAGATTCATATCCTGGTGCTCACATAACACTCATGGTAGCTAATAATTTTTTAAAAAGCAAAAAAAAACCAACAACAACAGTAAAATACAACCATATTCCAAAAACACAGAGCTTTTCATGGCACTGAAAGAGTGGCAAGTGGGAGTGAGTTTTCATCCATCTCATAGAACTCACGACCATCCAGTAAAGGTGAATGTTTGAACGTTTGGGACAGAGAAAACGAAAGTGCTTCTTTATACAGTGCATAGTTAGATATGGAATTTGTTCCCACAAGATCTGGTGATTGCCACCAACTTGGATGGCTTTAAAATAGGAGTTACTGTCAGGACTTATTTTCTGCCGGAATTCACTGCAACTCAGTTCTGGCACCTCTCATGTGGGTGTCATTGCTATTATAACAGAACAAGGGAGGAGTTCATGGTGAGTTCTTTGGGGGGGGATAGCACTGGTTATTGTAATTATTGGTATATTTTAAACAGATTTTATATAAGTATATAGTTTTCATTCTAGCACTGTTTAATTGTATTTTAATGGTTGGCTTTTCTATGTTTTTAGCAGTTCTTGTTTATATCTGTAAGCTGCCTTAAGTTCTGTCAGGGAAAAAGGTGGGGTATAAATAGTAAAATGGTAACAATAACAATAACAATAATTTCTTTCCTAGAGCAATTTTGGCCTTAAATGGAAATTCTGGACTTTGAAGTAATTTTATTTTATATGTTTATTGTTCTGTACTGTATTGTGCTTATTAGTATTTTAATTCATGTGGAGTGTCTTAATTGAGTTGAGAAATTTTGTTGTCCCCGCAAGGGGAGAATGACAATAAAGATTTGTTCTATTTATTCTATTCTAATAATAATGGGTAATAATAATACAGATTCATGGAGGATAAGGCTATAAATGACTGCTAGCCATGATGGCTTTGTATGACCTTCACTGCCAGAGGGAGTATGCCTCTCTATACAGTACCAGTTTCTAGGAATCACAATCTGGGACAGTGATGTTGCACAAAGTCCTGGTTGTGGGCTTCTCTCCCATAGGCATATGGTTGGCCATGATGAAGACAGAATACAGAACTGAATAGGTATTTGCTCTGATCCAGCAGCACTCTTCTTAAATCCAGTCTTATGGACCAAGTTAAATAAGTAAACAGTGCAAGAAGTAGTGATAGTGTCCGAATGACTGACTGACTGATTATAATCACACTTCATCTGAAGCTCTCAAAACAACTTATAAAGGAATAAAAATCACCAAAAGAAAAACAGTTAAATAACTGGCATACTCTGAGAGGCTTGTGCAAAGAGAATGCTTTTCTAAACCTGGTACTGAAAATTGAGAGGAAGATCCAAGCGTAGATGCCACCACAGATAAGGCCCTGTCTGTCACCATCCAACTCACTTCTGGACATGGAGGGGGCCTAGAAGAAATCCATCCCTATATGTCAGGCAAAGCCCTCCTCAGAAACCCCCTATCCCCCTAGCCATAGCTCAGTGGCAGTAAAGCACACATATTGCATGAGAAATGTCCCAGGTTCACTCACTGGCAGCTCCAGGTCTAAAGATCAGGTGGTGGGTTATGGGAAAGACCTCTGCCAGATACCTTGGAAAGCAGCTGCTGGTCAGAGTAGATGCTAGTGAGCAGATGGATAAATAGTCAGACTAGCATGCTTTCTGAAAATCAGTGAGCTGAGACCAGTACAGGTTTATGCCAACTTTCCAAGAGACGAAAATTTAACAGGACTCAGAAGCTGCTGCTGCTCTCTCCCCCCACCTCAAGGGACAGCACAATATTCTTGTGCAAGGGAGACATGACTGAGATAGAAGCAGAGAAATGGAGTAGGGTCACCTGCTCCATACACACACACACACACACACTTCAAACTAGTGGCTATCACAACATCCTGTGGCATAATCATGTTTTTTGGGTGAGAGAGAGAGAGAAAAAGAAAATAATTTCTGCCTCTCTGTTTCCCCACCCCACACATTTTACAATTTATAAACATCTATACACGTCACACTTTTGGTTCCCCCCCCCACTTCGAATTAAAAGCTCCAACTTTGTAGGTCATTTCAATTGTCTTGACTAGCCCAAGATTCCTATCTCCTATTGTCTGTTCTGCTCAAAAGCTTGGAAACACAATAAGATAGCATTTTAAATTACTACTAATAATTACTACTACTAAAAATTACTACTGCTACTACCACTAATAAAGTAATTTTGTGGAACGGCTGTTTGCTGATTCACAAAGGTGACCTTTCTGTTTCCATGGATTTGTGGGACATTTTATATAATGGAGAACTAAATCTTACAATTAAACCCAACTAACTTTCCCATGTTCCTAAAATGCAGAGGAAACACCCCCACTCCCCAAAAAAGGTTTTTTGGGTGAGCTGTTATCTGCTTACTTTTCTGCCGGCAGGACACATTGTATTTTATCTACAACTACACTGCTCCTTTGGTCTTTTGTGCAACTGAAGCTTTAGGATTAACCCTGACTCTGTATATGTCTATGCGTAAGTCAATCCCATTGAGTTTAATGAGGCTTACTCCTATGTAAATAGACACAGGACTGCATGTTATTAGAAATAAAAACAATTTTGCAAATATGTGTTACCATTAAAACTTCATGTGTGAATAAGAACCCCATCAAAGAAAATAAGTGCCAAGCCTCTACTAGATTACATCCCTTATTACCTGATTTCTTCTATGCTAATTTGTCACAAACTTGAAAGACTCATCATTACCTCATTCACTTGCCAAAGCAAGGACAGTCTGTCAATTACCCTCTGGCAGATGTCATTGCCTTTGCTCTGAAAATGTCCCAGAGCTTTATTCATCTGTGGTGGTTTAGCAATTTAACCCATTGCAAAATGTATATGTTTTGAACCTAAACATTTGAACTTATTTCTTGTTCATGCTCTTTAACATCTACATGCAGCCGCTGGGAGAGATCATCAAGGTGTTGGGCTGGGTGTTCATCAGTATGCGGATGATACCCAGCTCTACCTCTCTTTCAAATCAGAACCAGTGAAGGCGGTGAAGGTCCTGTGTGAGTGCCTGGAGGTGGTTGGAGGATGGATGGCGACTAACAGATTGAGGTTGAATCCTGACAAGACAGAAGTACTGTTTTGGGGGGACATGAGGCAGGTGGGTGTGGAGGACTCCCTAATGCTGAATGGGGTAACTGTGCCCCTGAAGGACCAGGTGCACAGCCTGGGAGTCATTTTGGACTCACAGTTGTTCATGGAGGCACAGGTCAATTTTGTGTCTAGGGCAGCTGTCTATCAGCTCCATCTGGTACGCAGGCTGAGACCCTACCTGCCTGCAGACTGTCTCGCCAGAGTGGTGCATGCTCTAGTTATCTCCCGCTTGGACTACCGCAATGCGCTCTACTTGAGGTTACCTTTGAAGGTGACCCAGAAACTAAAACTAATCCAGAATGCAGCAGCTAGACTGGTGACTGGGAGCGGCTGCCAAGACCACATATCACCGGTCTTGAAAGATCTACATTGGCTCCCAGTACGCTTCCGAGCACAATTCAAAGTGTTGGTGCTGACCTTTAAAGTCCTAAATGGCCTCGGTCCATTATACCTGAAGGAGCGTCTCCACCCCCATCGTTCTGCCCGGACACTGAGGTCCAGCGCCCAGGGCCTTCTGGCGGGTCCCTCGTTGCAAGAAGCCAAGTTGCAGGGAACCAGGCAGAGGGCCTTCTCAGTAGTGGCACCCACCCTGTGGAATGCCCTCCCATTAGATGTCAAAGAGAAAAACAGCTACCAGATTTTTAGAAGACATCTGCAGGCAGCCCTGTTTAGGGAGGCTTTTAATGTTTAATAGATTATTTTATTATTTTTCTGTTGGAAGCCGCCCAGAGTGGCTGGGGAAAGCCAGCCAGTTGGGCGGGGTATAAATAATGAATTATTATTATTATTATTATTATTATTATTATTATTATTATTATTATTTCATATACTAAATCTCTTAGGTTTTCTTCTTTTTTTAAGATGATATTCTCAGGATGTTGAATGCTTTGTAAGATATGATGGATAGGCCTGATAAAATCTGCAGTGTGGTGATGAATGTGTAGAATGCATATTGTGCTGATTGAAAGAGCCCGTTCTACAGGTTCTTTAGCAAAGCAGAAATGAGACTTGGATGGCCTAAAAGAAACGCCTTTCTGAAGTTCATGAGTGAAGTTGAATCTAGCCCCAAATTGTTCGTGTTCAGATCCAACCTGGAAGGGCAGTCTCGAGCAGGTTGCGTGCCCTGGCGCTGAGGGGCGGAGATCGCCCCGGCGCCCCTGCCCTCACAGGGCGCAGTATGGCTTCTGCTGCACAGTGCACTGCCTACCGGCCCGGCGCCCCAGCACCCCGCGCCACCGGGACTCTACCTAGAGCCGGCCCTGCAACCTGGTATTTTATTGGAAATCGGCAGTATTTTGATGTGCTGACCTATTGCCAGCCATTGATTCAGATCTGAGTCAGACTTAAAAGCTACTCACTGAATCACTAACAGCATACCTATTTTATGTGCCGTGCATATTGCAGTACCTTTCATTGCCGCACATTCATTTTATACACAAACAATCTCTCTCTCTCTCTCTCTCTCTCTCTCTCTCTCTCTCTCTCTCTCTCTCTCTCTCTCTCTCTGTGTGTGTGTGTGTGTGTGATGCAAAGGCATGAATATATGGAATATCTTGACAAGGGTTACTGTTTTTTTGAATGATTTGACTTATGCAGCAGCTTGAAAACCAATGCCAGGCTTGTCGTTTCAAGATGTATAGATCAGTGCTACACTGAGTCAACAAATTGCTTCAGCGTGGGAGAAGTGAACAGTGATGTCACCATGCACTCTGTCATGAGGCCTTGAAGGAGCCAGCAACAATCAGGCAGAGAAAGAGGGGCAGTGTCGCTTCCATCACTGTCATCAGCCACCTAATCCCAGAACATTCCAAGAGAAGCTGAGACAAAAGCTCACCGAGGCATCCAATAAACAGCTAATTTTTTTTCTGGCACCAGTGAAGCTTGTTCTGGGCTATGTGAGATTTCAGAGTCTGAATATAAAAAGGTTCACATGAGCATATAATATGACTAGCGTTGAATTTTTCATTGGGAATAAACAGCCAAGGTTCATGATCTACCGCTGCAGCATGAGCTTACAGGGAAAGATAACGTACAAGAAAAACTCACTTGCCTCGATCAACTTCAAAACCAGCCCCACAAACAGAAGGCATTGTTATCAGAGGACCTTGGAAATTCTGCCACAACCAAGGCAAGGCTTTACTGTTCACATTTTATATCATCAATCCTAAGCATTTTTAAAATCTCGCCTTTGTGAAAGCTAGAAGATAAAATAACGAAATCAAAATATATAACAGCAAACTAAAAGCAGCCAATTCTGGGAAAACAGAAGAAACAGCAGCTGGATTAAAACGATTTGTTTAAAACCTGCAAAAATAAAAAAAGGTTTTTATTTGGTGTTGAAATGGCACCAAAGCAGGGACCATGCAAGCCTTCCTGAGGGGAAGTGGGGCTCGTCTTGGATGTTAAAGATTTTAGTGTATGGACAGCCATAGGATGTTGGATAGCATGCAAATGCACTACACTATAACATGAGGTTAAGTGCTATATAAATGGTTGAAATAAATAAAGTAAATAATTTAATTTCACAAGTCATGACTTGGGAGAGAGTGTTGCACAACGTCTGGCTACTTCCTATATTTGTTCACCTTTACATTTTTATTCCACACTTAAACCAGAAATGGTTCCCAAAGTGACTACCATCATTTCAGACAGATACATGTATAATTTCATTTATGAATTGCTTCCCATAAGAAATTACAAAATGATTTACAATATGCTAACATATATTACCGGTAGTTACATACACAAACACACACATCTATATTTACAGAAACCACAACAATGTCTTTTAAAAAAGAAAGAAATATATGAGGGAAGATTAATCTAGTCCCAAATTATTCATGTTCAGTTTCTGCTTGTCATGTCACTGTGACTTTCTTCATTTCTTTTTAAAATACACTTAAGTAATAGTATAAAATATTCTATAATATACAATTAAACCGGCACTACAATGGAGGCTAGAGAATCCAATAATAAATAAGGTTGCATGCTACCCGAATCTTTGAGTGGTGAGCAATTCCAGGGGTTCCAGGCACTTAGCCAGGGTTCATGCTTCAGTTTGGAAATGAGGCACAGCAAAGACTGTGATGTCTTTAGGATATATGATTTATTTACACACATATACAGCCTGAGCCTACGGTGGAGGGGTTTGCAGCATTGACACCCCAAGAGGGCCTTGCTTCCCCCATAACCACAGCCTTGAATTCAAACAGAAATCAAACATTGCTCTGTCTCTCTCATTTCCCAGCCTGCAGCCTTGCGTCTAGCTTACACACACACACACACACCTCCCAACCAGAAATTTGAAGGAAGGGGCCCATCCTTTTGTTATCTGGCATGAAGCCACTTCCTTTAAGGCCCATACTAAGGGCTGGCCAGTTCAACATTTGAATCTTTGCTTAGATTTCAACACTTGCTAGATCCAGGGATTCGAAGGGTCTTAAATATGCAGCCTAACCCTCCCCCCCAGACAATAATTTGAAGGCCAACAGCAATAACTATTCATAATATTTATTCTTTTAAAAGTCTTTTTTTAAAAAAAGTTTTTTTAAGTCTTTATTTTTTAAAAAAAAGGAAGATCATTTTCATTTTCACAAGGGTCTTGAGCAGGGCAGCCTAACCAGCCACAGAAGGGGACAACATGGAGAAAGCCATGAAGTCCACTATCCATCAAATTTCAGATGATGTGTGCCAGCGCCGTGTGAGGGAGGGGGAGGGGGAGGGAGAGGGAAAGAACGCATGCACTGGCGGTCCATGTGGCGATTCCCAGACCATCCACAGGCTGGATCCAGAAGGCATCCGGCCCACAGACTTTAGTTTGCCTACCCATGGTGACTGTAGAACCTATAAGAGGATGTACACTTGGAGGTATAGATAATCTTAAGTATTCAGCAAAAAAATGCTCTGGCTTGCTTGCAGAGGAGATTGGTCTATTAGGGCGAATGGGTCTATGTCACGGGGGGGATGACACTTAATTTTTGCACATTTCTTCAGTGGGAGATCTTAAAAATATGTTTTTAGCTGTGATGAATCCAAATCAGCTATTATTTTTGTGATTGGAGAGCATTTATCTTGGTACATCTATGTGTGATTAAAAAGCAGATAAACTGCTCTCAGAAGCAAAGGAATTTTAATTTTACCTTCTGAAAACATCAGGCAACGCTATAAAAAAATAGTTTCTCTGCATAAAGCAGAGAAACATTACCTTGTAATCATAAAGCAACATTAGAAAGTAATTAGAAAGTTTATAAGAAATTTAAACAAGTTTCATGAGGTCTTGCTTTGCTTTGTTCTTGGACATGAGCTGCCAACTTGCTTCTTGGCCTCTGATGTAGCCCTCAACCTCTCATGCATATAAACCCTGCCTGCTGCCTCTGTGACTTGTTGCACACACCTCTCCATAGACTGAACATGACAGGGCCACAGTGGAAGTTGCATGAGTTCGGCAATGAACTTCTTTACTTCCACTGTAGTAAGCTGACATGCCAAAGGAGGTTCATGTACCCGGTCAGACCAGTTTATCAGCTCCAACAGGAACAAAACACAGGGGCTGGTGGAAGGCATCTTCCTCAAATGTACAGAAAGATCTACAAGT